>NC_028453.1:4483320-4500530 GCF_000263155.2 Setaria italica | reverse complement strand
TTCGTCTCGCGATTTAGCCTAGGGGTTGTGTAATTAGTTTTGTAATTAGTCTAGGTTTAATACTCCTAATTAGTGTCCAAACATTCGATGTGACGGGGGCTAAAATTTAGCCCCCTCCTCCCAAACGCCCCCTAAGTCTTTCTATCCATCAGTTCACTCGCCAGCAAAATCCGAGCACTGCCTCCCCGAGCGCGCCTCTTCCCGCCGGCGCCGGCGACGCCATGCCGCTTGCCCTTCCCTTCCTCCACCTCCTGCCCAACCCCGCCCCTTTCCATCCCTTCCGGATCCACCGCACCCAACAATCCCACCCCCACCTCCCCCTCCGCACCCGACGCCCCTCGGCTGCGGCGGCGGCCGAAGCAGAGAACCCGTCCGCATCGGTGGACGTCGAGATGGTTCGCGGGCAGGACGGAGTGTGGACGGCGCGGTCCCCGACGGTTGTAGTCCTGTGGGACCTCGACAACAAGCCCCCGCGCGGGCCGCCGTTCCCGGCGGCGACTTCCCTCATCGCCGCCGCCTCCCTCCTGGGCCGCGTCGTCTCCATCTCTGCCTTCGCCAATCGCCACGCCTTCTCCCACCTTCCCGCCTGGGTCGCCGCCGAGCGCCGCGACCGCCGCGCCCTGGACCGCGCTGAGCGCGCGGGGAGCGCCGCCCCTTCCGTGCCCTACTCGTGCGCCGTCTGCGGCCGTCGTTTCCCCACCCGCCCGGACCTAACCCGCCATTTCCGCCAGCTCCACGAGCGGGAGCGCAACAAGAAGCTCTCCCGCCTCCGCTCCCTCAAGGGCAAAAAGCGGCAGAAGTACCGCGAGAGGTTCATCACCGGCAACACCAAGTACGAGGACGCCGCACGGGAGCTCCTCACCCCCAAGGTCGGATACGGGCTCGCCTCCGAGCTCCGTCGCGCGGGCGTCCAAGTCCGCACCGTCTCCGACAAGCCGCAGGCCGCGGACCACGCGCTCAAGCGCCAGGTGAAGCACTGTCTGGCCTGTGGCGTCGACTGGATGGTGCTGGTCTCTGACGACTCTGATTTTACCGATACGGTGCGGAACGCACGCGCCGCCGACCTGAGGACTGTGGTGGTAGGGGACGGGTGCCGCATGCTTGGCAAGGTTGCTGACATTTGGTTGCCATGGGACCGTGTCGAGAATGGTGAGGTTGATGAGGAGATGCTGAGGAGTTGTACATTTCCAGAGTTCGGAGAAGATCAGGAAGATGAGCAGGGTGAGGAGTTCAGATTGGATTGGGATACCAGTGACTTGGACGATGTTGTTGATGATATTGTTGGAATGAGAACCAGTTTGCATGGGGCTGCGGCAATATCTGCATTTGCTGATGAGGATATTACAGATGGTATATTTGGACTTGAATTGAAGGGAGATAGCATGTTTTGGAGTAGTGATGACGAGGAAGAGGATGGTTACTTGTGAGGATTGAGGAACACATGGGTGTTAACAGGTAATCAGTAAACACTTAGATGGATACATTTCTTTTGTTTTCTGTACATCTGAAATGATCAATTGATCATGTATCAGTTAGCAAACTATTGTAGAACTAGCAACTAGATTGTATTCCCTAGAAAATTAACTGGATCATGAATATTGGACCAGCTTGTTTCACTCACTATGTGCTCTCTGTGGCACAGATATTTGGCAACTAAATTGAATTAGTCCACCTCTTTGGTTTTTATTTTTGAGCATGGAGGCAGACTAAATTTGTTCACTTTAGTGATTACACATCATTACAAGTATGTCCGTAGAATTGAAGAAAGCTAGTGTGAAGTTTTCAAGCAGTCATTGGAACAGATAAAATTTCTCCACCTTGCATGCTGCTGGAAGGTCCATTTGTTTTCCTGTGCATTCCACTCAGGTTTCAGAATGAAAGTTTTTTATTTTTTGAAGCAAACTGGCAGGAGCTCTTCTGAGTTTATGTACAAAGAAAGCAACGGGGGCTAACCCCCAACAGCGCCCAGGTGCTACTCAACCCCTTGTCTAGAATGACAGGTCAAACACAAAGGGAGAAAAGACACCACAAAAGTTAAGAGATATGCCCTCCAAAGGCTCCCCTTCTCTGTTCTAGATCCTCCTTGACGCGTTGCGCAACATGGAGTGGTGGCTGAGCCTCGTTTTAAAAAATCCTCCTATTCCGTTCCTTCCAAAGATTCCACATGATGTAGATGCAAACACCGTTGAAAGCCCGCCAGTGGTCCTTTGGAACTGCCTTGGCCACTGCTTCCCACCAGTCCAAGGACTCCACTTGTTGATGCGCCTTAGAATACCTTAGGTGGTGGTGTTTCTTTTTCAGTTTGTGGTTTACATCCCTGAGCGAGTTTTTTTTTCCGTTTTTGCGTGGTCGTGTATCATGGTTGTACATGTTCAAACTTTTCTTCTTAATGAAAAACGTGCTATGCACATCTTAAACGCAATGGACTTAAAGCTAGTTGTTTGAATTTGAGGTGGGATGGTGAATTGTTCCTAGCCAAGGAGATGCATCCAGACTGTGTTGGCGAAAAAGCATCCAAATGTGAAGAACTAACTTCCCATATGCCATACTGATGCATGATTGCTTCGCTCACTGCTATTCTACTTAAGAGTGGAGCTCTTCTTTTCGAGGATCTACTATTTTGTCAAATAATTCAGCCATTGTTCCTTGAAACTTTTACCTGTTCAGGTGGTTTCTGTTCTGTTGGCACTTCAGTGCTTTCAACTTTCAAGGGCTTGGGACTTTCCCCAGACTTTCTTCTCGTTACTTGCAGGTGGTTTCTGTTCTGTTGGCACTTCAGTGCTTTCAACTTTCAAGGGCTTGGGACTTTCCCCAGACTTTCTTCTCGTTACTTCTCACCTCTATTAGCATTGTTGCATATGCTCCAAATTTTGTAGATGCTAACCATCATAATTGTCATGCCAGCATTGTATCTGCTCTTTTTTTTTTCTCCAAACACTTATTTTAGAAACAACATTATCTCCTGCTATTTGTTAATTTTGGCAATTGAAGCCCATGCTATTCAAAGAGATCGCCAGGAACCATGCTCAATTATTTCCTTCTGAACAAAAGAGCATGGAGGTTGGAGAGTATCCAACTATTGATTTCTCTGTGTATAAGTTCATTCACCACCAAAAATTTTGAAAGCTGAACACATTTTCCCAGTTTCGTTATAGAAAATGATCATGTGATTGTGAGAATCCATGCTTTTAGTTCATTAGGGCAGTGCTAGAATGGAAACTGTGGATATGAGACAGAGCGGCTTCCCTCTGTGTTATATGCGAGTAATTAACAGAAAGTCTGATGCCTCTGTTTTATGCGCCTGCTAAGTGCTAACTTCAGGATCCATGCTTACAAAAAACTGAATTTTGAAGCTTAAGTTCGCTTCGGCTTATCAGCCACCAAACAGTGTTTTCCTCTCACAACAAATCAGTCGTTTCAGCTTTTCAGCCGGCTTATAAGCTGAAGCGAACAGGCCAAAGAACAATGGGGGCAAGGATCTGAAAACCCATAAACTGCAGTCCATCTCTTTGCAAGCCTTTCTTTCCCAACAATTTTTTCCCCTGCAGAGTACTGAAGAGCAATTGGCTGCAAACCAGTCGTCTGTATTTTCAGACTTATATCCACTTTTTTTTCTTCTTATTTTGGCTTTCAATACAAGAAGGGGCTGGAGCCTGTTTCCAAAAGGTACTCCAGTTATAAAATAGGTTCAGCGTATTGACATTTTGTCCTGTACTCTCTTAGAGCAACTCCAGTGATAGCACAAATCAAAGCTTCCAAAAATTAAATGAGGTTCTCTCAATTTTTTTAAAAACCATGAAAGTGTCTCCAACTCCAGCAATAGTTTGTATGGATAGAGGGTTCCCTAGAGACCCCTAATGAATGGAGGGTCGAGGGGAAAATTTGAAGGCCTCCCTAAATAGGGAGCAGAGTAGAGGGTCCGCTGAAGTGTATTTTTTTTTTGACTTAGACTCTCTAAGCTTAGAATAGCAGGCTATTTGGAGGGTCTGCTGGAGTTACTCTTGTGATGTTAAAATGTTGTACAAGAGATACATTTCTTCAGGCTACAAAGTCCCGTTAAAGAGGGAGGATTTGTTTATCTGCATCCTGTGTGTTTCTTGAGCGAGCTTTTGAGAGGTTGCAATGTTATGATCCTATGATCGTTAGGGTAAACACCGGCCGGACTGAGTCGGCTCAGAGGGAGACTAAGGTTGGAGTTGGAGAGGGGAGTTTCTTTCCCTTTTCTTGATTGATTCCCAAATGACTGCCGTGCCTCTGTTGATACTGAGCCGGCTGAACCTAACCAACGAGCCTAACATCATAATGTAATCTTATCTTACCCTAACGATCCGATCTGATCTTACTAGTTCTATCTCTTTTAATGGACCCATCGGCCCTTGTCCGACGCCCCATGACACGCAACATCCAAATCTGACGAAGATTAGCCATCCCTGGTACTCATGCTGCAACTTTGGGACAACAACGTGATTCAGGGATGACTGGATTGGGAGATCCAAGGCCGTGATACGGGAAAGATACAAGATACTCGATCTGGAACTTCCCCAACCATAAGCTGTTTGACTTTCTGTTTGAGTTGAGTGGGTCAGTGGGTGGCAGCGGATGTTCGATCATGAAGAACGCATGGGCCCATGAAGTTCAGTTCGGTGGGTGGCGTACTGGCGTCTGGCATCTGCTGCAAAGGATGATTGCTTTTCACAAACTCATTGAAAACCTGATGGATACATACCATAAAAAAGTGCATGGCTGCAAATGCACTTATGTGGCTGTACTTAGTGATTAGTGATTAAGGTCCTGTTTGGATACAAGCTCCTAAAGTTTAGTAGTGTACTAAAGTTTAGGACTCTCAAGTCTTAAAGTTGAGAGTCCTAAACTTTAGTACAGGGCTATTTGGATGGACTATTAATCTTTAGGATCTTAGAAGGAAAATATCATTTTTACCCCTCAATTACTCCTCTAAACTACCCTGCATTGTTCACGTCATTAATGCATGCGAGGGCAATAGGGGTAAAGAGGGACTTGGGGATCACTTTTAGGAGAAATAGGATCCATTAGTACCCCTTGACCCTCCTAATGAAAATGGCCCTCTTATTTAGGGCCTGTTTGGATACACACTCATAATCTTTAGGACTTCACTTTTAGTTCACTTTTAGGACTTGTGCATCCAAACGTATGTCATAAAAGTGCATTCATAATGTTTAGGAGTTGTTTTCATTAGGAGGACCAAACCATCATAATGAGTCATTTTTCTCCTAAAAGTGGTCCCCAACCCATCCTTTACCCCTGTTGCCCCTCCCCTTCTCTCTCCACCGCGCTAGAAACGGAGCAGGGGTGGAGTAATTAGGGGTACAAAAGTCATTTCCCCTCTAACATCCTAAAGATTATGATTCCATCCAAACAGCCCACTCATAAATTTTAGAACTATCAATTTCTAGCTCCTAAACTTTATGAGTGTCCTAAAATTTATGAGGGTGTATCCAAACAGGCCATTAGAAGTGCACTTTTAGAACCCATGTTTGGATGCACAAGTCCTAAAAATGGACTCCTAATCTTTAGAACGGTCTATCCAAACAGACCTTACGAATTTAAGCTGAAGAGAATCTACTTTGTTTGCTGTTTTCTTGGCATCCATGTGATGTTCTCCTTATATAACTGATGACGACTTTTCTGTCCTAACTTTTCCTGGCATAATCTAGTAATCTGTTTGCAACAACTTCGCACCGTCTTTCTCCTTGGGAAACACCAGAAAGTAAAAAAAAAAAACCATGCCGGTCGAAAGAAAAGAAATCACGTACCAGTACTACTATACTAGAGACCTGCCTCAGTGCCACGAACGTGGTTCCGTCATCCGCTGTCCACGCTGCCACCGAACACCTGGGCGGAGGAAGGAACCGTCAGGAAGCACAGCCCCCGTTCACCGACACGAAGCCCCAGTAGCAAACGGCCAAACCGGTGAATGGCCTTCACAGCTTCACTGGCCAGCGTCACACACACTGACGGTGACACCCCAGTCGCTCGATGCATCCATCCTCCCCGTCCTACTCGCCGCATTCCCCGAGCAGGCCCCCTGTGCAGTGTGCACTGCACTGGCCAAGCGGTGTAGTGCAGAGCATGACCCCGGCCGCCCGCCGGCCACCGGCCAACTCCGGCCGCTCAAGGCCGCGCGCCAGACAAAATCCCAAACCGCCCGCCGCCCCGGCCGCGTTGACGAGGAGAAAGAGAAGAAATCCAAGGGCCGGCGCCACGGCGGCAGGGGCATGGCAGGCGGGCCCCTGCGCGCGGGGCGGCAGCGGTGGCATCGGCATCCCGGACCGAAGCGGATAACAACGGCGTCGCGGTCGCCCCCACCCGCCTTGTCAGTCCGGGGGCGGGGCCCGCGCTACGCGACACGGGCGCACGGGGACGCCCCGTGCCCCCGGCCTCTCTCCTCCTCCCCCCACCGTTCTCCCTCCAGTCTCCACACCACCACTTCGCTCGGCTGTCCGCGTCGCCGGCCGCGGCGCCCGCCACGTGGCCGCCGCCCTCCCGCGCATGTCGGCGCGCGCTAGCTGTCCCGTCCTCGTCGGTCGCCGCGGCACCGTTTCGGCCTCGCCCCTACCTGCACGCCTGCTCCCGGTCCATACGGTCCGTCCGTCCATCCGTTGCCTGTCGCCCCTGGCGGCGCGACACGTGGTGCTGCTGGCACGGGAGACGCACGGCGCACCGGCTCGTCGGCGGCCTGGCTCGGCCTCGCGCTAAGACGGTCGCAGTCGTGGGGGTCGCGCGAGGGGTGTGGGCTAGACGACTGATTGATCGCGTCGCTCGCTTAGGCGCGACGCGATTAAGCGAGGAGACTCCAGTCTCCAGGACCCGTTGCGCCACCAGCCAGCGGCGGCGGCCGGGGGGGGCCCGGCCATGCCATGCCAGATTCGGTGCACGCCGCGTTGCCGTCGCCGCTGGACGGACTGGGACTGCAGCCGCCGCCGCCGCCGCCGCCGCCGTCCTCGTAGCTACCTTTTTTGCGGCGTTCAGAACTGGGCGAGCGAGCGTACGTGCCTCTCGCAGCCAGGCCAGGCCAGTTCACTTTGACAGAGAAAGAGAGGGAGGGAGGGTATCTACGTTACATCAATGGACATACAAGTACACGGCGAAAGAAATCATACGCGTCGTCTCGCAACTCATCACTCCGATAGAGATAGAGATAGACACAGAGAGGGCATCCGTTTCCATTCGAGTGCGCGCCGCCGACCACCAATTATTTCGGGCGCACTAATGACCGCACCCGTCACACCCAAACCTAACGATCGAGTAGTTTACTCCCGCTAAACATCCCTGGCGATAAGCTCATGGTCACACTCACAAGCCCCGCGCCGGCCGTCCCTGTCGCCTCTCGCCACACCGCCACACAGGAGCGCGCACCGACTCGCCCCCGCGAAAAATCCCCGGCCGGCACGGCGGCACGCCCTAATCGCCCTCCCACCAACTCACACGCCCCCACGCTAATCCCCACCTGGCCGCAGGCCTAATCCCCTATAGACCCCACCGCTCATAGGCGCAGGAGAAGAGAGAGGGAGGGGGGGGAGGTCAGAGGGGAGAGAGACCAGTAGAAGGAGCAGCGAGCGAGCGAGCGCCCCACACGGCGGCGGCCACTGCGACAGCGAGCTGCTGCCGAATCGGGGGATGGAGAGGGAAGCCACAGCCTTCTACCCGCCGCCCCAGCCGGCGCCGGCCGCCCCCGCCGCGGGGCCGGCCGCGGCGACGGTGGCGGCGGGCACCGGTGCAGCGGGCGGGGGTGTCGGAGGGCACGCGCGCGGCGGAGGCGTTGGAGGGAGGCAGTACCGCGGCGTGCGGATGCGGAAGTGGGGCAAGTGGGTGGCGGAGATCCGGGAGCCAAACAAGCGGTCGCGGATCTGGCTCGGGTCCTACTCCACCGCCGTCGCGGCGGCGCGGGCCTACGACACCGCCGTGTTCTACCTCCGCGGCCGCTCCGCGCGGCTCAACTTCCCCGACCAGCTCGACGGAGCCGCGGTGGCCGACCGCCCCGAGGGCCACAAGGACGGCGGCGGCGGTGGCGCGGGGCTCACCGCCGCCGCCATCCGGAAGAAGGCCGCCGAGGTCGGCGCCCGCGTCGACGCGCTCCACTGCGGCGTCGGCCTCGGCGGCGGCGCTCCTCCGCCACCGCCGCTGTCGACCCACTCCCACCGCCGCCGCGCCAAGAACCCCGACCTCAACCGGGAGCCCACCCCGGACACCTCCGACGACGAGTAAAGCGCGCTGATTTTGTCTTCTCTCCTCCTCCTCCTCCTCCTCCATCTACTAGTCTCTAGTCCTTAGGCAACAACTACTCACCAGAGGAGTAGCTAGCTAGCTAGCCAGTCAGTAGTAGCAGTAAGCAAGCAACCGGAGGTAGCGCCAGGCCAAAACGGATGGGCGTGGGCGGACGCAACGCAAGGTGTTCGGTGGAATGCGGATGAGCTCGGAGGTGGCCAATAATGGAGCCGCGACGTCGCCGTCACCCGTCAGGGCGGGAAGTAGTAGGCAGGAGGAGCCTAGGGTCGTGCGCGACCTGGGTGCTGTTTGGGCCGGAGGCGACGGCGACGGACGGCGACGGCTCGAGCAAGTAGCAGGAGACAGACCGGCCGGTGCGTGTCAGTGTGTGCGGGCATGTAGCTAAGCAAAAGACGGCTATGTACCTCCTCTCCCCTTCACATAAAGATGTGTGTAAAGAAAAAAAAAAGATACCCGGCAAGCAAGATCGACAAGAGCTTCATGAATCTTTTGCTTGTTTCGTGTTTCTGATTCCATGGTGCCATTTGAATTTGGAAGTGGAAACCAACAGCTGTTGTGATCCGAACCTCGGGCCTGTTTGAACGTTGGATTTTCGTGGGAATTTTCAAATTATGAATACCTTGCTCTTGAACTGGCAGTAGAGTTTGAATTAAATTATGAATACCTTGCTCTTGAACTGGCAGTAGAGTTTGAATTTGGAAACCGACAGGTGTTGTTGCAATCGCGACTGAATCTCGGACCTGTTTGGAACGTTGGAATTTCGCGGGAATTTTTCAGGTTACGGATAGTTTACTCTTCGAAGTGGAAGTGCTATTTGAATTTGGAAATTGGCAGGTGTTGCGATCGAATCTCTGACCTGTTCGGAACGTTCGAATTTCGCGAAGGACTTTCAAATTACAAATAATTTGATCTTAAAATGGGGGGATAAAATTCACGTGTTCCAAACCAGGCCTTTGCGACGCTCCCGAGTGAATCTCTGCATGCTGCCGGTGCCATACCGGGCCATATGTGTTTGGCTGAAAGAAGCAGCAATGATTTGCACAAACCAGCTTTAGCAATTAGCATCTCTTATCACGCCTCGGCCCCACGCCGGGAGTGGCCCTCCTCGTGTCACCTGCCGGCGGTGGCGGCAAAGGATGAGGAGGCAGCCACACCCACCAGCCACAGCCAGGGGCGACGGCGTTGGGCTGGCTGACGTCGACGGGCGCACGTTGCGGTGCCGCGCGGGGATTGGCGACCTGGCCGGCGCGGTGGACGGGACGGGCGGCGGACACGGGGGGCCTGCCGTTGCCGTGCCTGCCCTGCCCGTCTCGCGGAAAGCGATAGGCGGTGGCGGTGGGACGTGGGACGGGGTGGGGTGGGCCGGCCGGTTCGGTTCGGGTTCGGCCGTGGGGATGGCGCGAGCCGTGGACGACGACGACGCCACGCCATCGTACATGGGGGTCTCCTCGTCCGCTCGTCGGCGCTGGCCAATGACGCGCGTGTCGGCAATTGATTACGGCGCTCGAGAGCCGCCGCGCGCCGCCCAGGAGCCTGGACGGGAAGATTCGTGGGGGCTCTCCCTGTCTGCGCGGCGCGCGAAGACCAGGACACCAGGTACGGCGCCTGGTCCACGGTGGCGGCACAAAAACTGCCGAGGCACCTTTCAGTCACGGCAGATGCTGCTGCTTTAACCTCCACACACACGACACATGCACGTTCCTTTCAGAATGTTTCTCTCACACCACCGGCGGTGAACAGTGAACATGGCTGATTGGTGATTACACCACTACCATGTTGAGCACAAACGGGCCGTGGCAAATATCTGCCTGTCTAGGGTGTTTGATACGAGGTGCTAAACTTTAGCAGGATCACATCAGGTGTTCGGATGCTAATTAGGAGAACTAAACATGAGTTAATTACAAAACTAGTTGCACAGATGGAATCTAATTCGCGAGACAAATCTATTAAGGCTAATTAATTCATCATTAGCAAATGGTTACTGTAGCACCACATTGTCAAATCATGAGCTAATTAGGTTTAATAGATTCATCTCACGAATTAGACTACATCTGTGCAATTAGTTTTGTAATTAGACTATGTTTAATAATTATAATTAGTATCAAATATCCGATGTAATGGGTGCTAAAGTTTAGCGAGAATATCCAAACACCTCTACTACCAGCTTTCGATCGAGTGCACTGTGTGTGGAAGAACATTCCGATTGGACAGCTGTGGCGGTACCAATCAAAGCGAGTATGGACGGCAACGACCCCGGAAAACGACCGCGTTCTCGCCTACGATCTCGAGGATCCGGCTGGGTCGGCATCACCGCATGAGGCATCAGCTCCCTACGCCAGGCCGGAAAACAAAATCCTCGGAAGCTTTGGAACGGAGCGGGTGGGTGCCGCGTCGCCACTGGATTTCCTCCCGGACACGGACCACTCGTCGATGAGCCCGGGCGCCGGCCAGGACAGAGTTGTTTGACCGGCTCGGTCCGTGCAGTACAGGGTGCAGGCCTCTGACTTTTCCTACAGTTTCTACCCACCAACACCAGGGCACCAAAGGTCAAAGAGTAGAGGTCCAACGGCGGTCAGATTTTCTGGCGTCCCAGCAGGACATAAACTGCTTTTGTTTAGTCTCCGTGCATGTACTTGCCTGCATGGATCGGCATCGGATCATGGTACGGGCAATATTCTAGGCCGTGTCGGTTCCGGATTATCTGAACCTCACCGACGGCGGCATGGCATGGCCCAGTGCAGGCGGACCCACTCAAGTGGTGGGGTCAGCTTCTTCTCCATTCCCCTTGCTACAGTAGAGACAGGGAGAAAAGGGCGAATCGGAGGCAAGTGGAGTGTCCGGCGGCGATTCCGCCAGCTCCCTCCCTCTCCGGCGGCAGAGGTTCCAGGATCTTATTTGCAATTTTTATTTTCTTTAGGGGCCTCTGTGTCAATAGGTCGAAATAGCTTCTCGTATGTACCAGTATCTGTATGAGTCTTTGTACGGTATCCTTAACTTTTAATACAGGTATATGTTTGGTATAAAAAAAACTCGAGGCGCTTGATTGGGGAGCAGTGGGTGGCTCGGCTCTCTCTGGGTCGAGGTGTCCGGCCGCCGGCCAACGATCGCATGCTAAATTAAACCGCGCACGCCGGCCAGTTGTTTTGACTTGTTTCTACCCCGATGTGCGGTGAAGTTTTCGTCTTTTTAGTGCCCTGCGTTGTGTCTCGTTGCGTCACGGCAGATCGAACCGCTAGTTCTCTGAATCGCTGGCTGGTTCTGAGCGAGGATGGCGATACGGCGGCCTTTACCGAAACAGGTCGGAACACGGATCGCTGTCCTGAGTGGAGTCGGCGGCGACGGCGGCGACGCAAGCGGAAGCGGCTGCATGTGGCGGGCGAGAGGAGCGGTGTCTGGTCGTGCACGCCGGCGCTGCCTGGTGCCGTGCGGCTGCATCGTCTCCGCGGATTGGACACCTGCAGGTGGGCTGGGTGGTGTCGAGCTGATCAACCTGCCCTCGGGCTCTGCAACTTGGCGGGGCAACTCGCCAACTCCTCGCGGACCTGGACCAGCTCTGGATGACTGGGTCTGTTCTGTCGCGACATGATCAGGGGTTGATTAGTTGTTCAACGCTTTTGTGCTTTGCCGGCATGGCTGTCTTCCTCTGTCTACGCTTCATTCTTCCATGTCTTGCGGCTCTAGCAAAAATGGCTTGCCACGGAGGGAGACAGGGTGTCTCTTTGCTTGGTAGCCATATATGTAACTAAAACTTTGGTATGCATAATAATCAAAAGATAATACAAACAAATCGGCAAACAATTTTGGCAAGAAATGACTCTACCACATGCATGTAAAGCGGAGACTAAATCGAAAGTTTGGCGAGCCACTGTTGTAGTACATGCCTAAGAAACAATGGCACAAGTGGCAAATTTTGCAAGCAACCAAATATGATCAAAGCAAGTGAGATCGTTTGGCAACTGTGGGGTAAATCCCAAAAAAATGGGTAGGGCGGTGAACATACTTGTCACTTATTAAGGAGCATATCATTGTACACGCGGCGAATAAGTATTTTTACTGGTTGATAAGATGAAACCTCCACAGAGATTGCTCT
This sequence comes from Setaria italica, assembly GCF_000263155.2. NCBI lineage: Eukaryota > Viridiplantae > Streptophyta > Magnoliopsida > Poales > Poaceae > Setaria > Setaria italica. Next base: position 4,488,175 of record NC_028453.1, on the reverse strand, counting down.
AACAAGAATTTGGATCCCATGGACTATTACTCCGATGACTCTTCAAGTCTTAACGTCTTCCTTTTACTCACGATTTGGACAAATTGACTCGCATTCTCCGTAAAATGAGGAGGCGCTGATCAAATGAACCATGACATACCACTCTACATTCCCAGTGAGCATACAGTCGATACTTGCAGCAATATTTCGGCAACGAACAGATCGATCCCGTCCCCGTGTGAACGGCGGGCGAGCGAGGTTCAGGCTGTGTTCAGATTCACCTTGCTTAGAAACTAAAGTTTAATCCTTTTTATTTCCTAAATCTCTAAATAGACTTGATTATGGGGACTAAACTTTAGTCCATGAGCCACCAAGAGGTTGCTTATGGGGGCTAAAGTGTACCCTGGACACCCCGCCCTTATTTATGACCTGTCCATGTCCCCCTCACCCCACCCACTCCGCTGCTCCGCTGCCCCCGCCCTCCCTGGCCCCCGCCGGCCCCGATCACCCGCCTACTGCCGCCACCCTTCCCAGCCCCCACCCCGCCGCCAGGCCCCGCCACCCCCGCCACCCGCCCGCCACCACTCCTACCCGCCGGGAGGGCCCCCGCGAGGCCACGTGCGGGGAGGCGTAGGAACACGACACGACCGTCGGTGTCGTAGGACACGCTGTCCTAGGCGTAGCACGCGGTGGCGGTGGGGGAGGAGGAGGGGGACCACGCCGCGCGGAGGCTGGTGCCACCGGCGCCCGTGAGGTTCCTGGCGAGGAGGAGGAGGAGGCGGCTCGGCCATGGAGTGGGAGAAGGAAAAAGGTAGAGGCAGCAATAATTAGGGATAAGTTGGTCATTGTACAACTCATTTAATACCGTTTAGTCAGTAGAACCAAATAGGAAGGGACTAAACTTTAGTCCTGATTATAAAGGGAAACCAAAGGCAGCCTCAACCTGAGCTGTCCACGCACGGATGCCCCCAGCTGTGCAGGCTGACGTTAATTAATTAGTACTGACTTCATCGCCAAGCTGCGCTGATGACGGTAGATGTGTCGATCATATGCGTGTCGGTGTCTGCCGTTTCCAGCAGCAACTGACTTCATCCGCAAGCCATGTTCTTTCTGATGACAATAGTAAATAGACGAGCGTTTAGTCGTCTGTGACTATGAGTCAATATGCTAGTTCATTTTTATACGCCACTACTACTTTTGTTTAGAAATTCAAATAGTTGAAAATGTTGAGTTTCACGTCGATCTATTCATGATCCAGAGAAAGCAAACAAGCTCACTCAGTACCTGCTGCACCGTCCTATTAAAGTACCATCATGGATAAAAGTCCTGGCACTATTTAAAAACTGAGCATTGGTCCTACCTCTAGTATCGGTTAGTTTTTGACCCGGTACTAATGCACATTAGTACCGGGTCTAACGGTTAGTTCCCTAGGAGCCCTCCGTGACCCCTTTAGTACCGATTGGGAGCTCCAACCGGTACTAAGGTCACACATTAGTACCGGGTGAGGAGGCTCCACCTGATACTAATGGGTTACCTTTAGTACCAGTTGGAGCTCCCAACCTTATCCTTTAGATCTCCACCGCCCCCCTATCTACTATCTCTATCCTCTCTCTCTCTCTCTCTCTCTCTCTCTCTCTCTCTCTCTCTCTCTCCCCGCCTCCTTATCCGCTCCCCCTCCCCCTCCCGTCCCTCTCTCTCCTCCTCTCCCGTTGCTGCCCTCGCCCCCTCCCCCTTTGCTCGCCCCTCACTAGCAGTAAGGAGCGGCAGCAGGGCGAGGTGCAGGGTAGTGCTTGGGTGGCGGGGTGAGGTGCGGGGCGTGCGGAGGTGCTTGGCGACGCGCGTGGGTGAAGCAGCGCGCAGGGGAGTGACGGCCAGCCGGAGGCGGCGGGGCGCGACGGTACGACGACGGGGCACATGTATTTTGTTTTTTTTGCTCCGAGGCTGACGGCGGCGGGAGGGTAGCGGGGTTGGGCAAGGAGCAGCGGGAGGGTGGCAGGAGCCGGGCTGAAGGGCGGCGGAATTTTTTTTTTAATTTTTAATACCTACCAGTTATTTGATCCAGCACTAAAGGCCCCCTTTAGTATTTAGTACCGGAGTAGCAATATCGGTTGCACAACCGGTACTAAAGGGGGTTTGGAACCGATACCGAAGGTCCTTTCCTACTTGGGTAATACTCAAGAGGGAAGAATACCAGCAATCAGCAAGAGGGAAGAATACATTACACAGTGTTAGTTGCGACACGTTTAACCCATGCATTTGAAAACCAGCAAGGAGACCCAATGGGATTGAAACCTCAAACACTACTAGCAGTACGTGAACAGGCTTAACTAGACGACCCTAACCCGGCCGGCCACAGACGACGACCGTACACGTATACGGTCGTCACAACGAGGACCGAGTGGCTGGCTATTTTGGACTGGACGCAGACGAAACCTTTGACACGAGATTACACGAACAACTCGGTGCAGCGTGACGAGATAAGATCGCTAACAGCTAGTGCGTAGTGGTAGACTATAGTAGCTATAGCAAGCTGTATGCTCTCGTCATGCTCTCAAGTCTGAACCCACCGAGACGAGCAAAAATACACGCACTGGTCTGATGCACAGAGAGGACAATACTATCATTATTGAGAGTGAGCTAGCCAAGCCATATTATGAGACACACACGGCACACGTAGCTGCTGGCGTACGTGTGCCGTCAGCTACGCGAGGATCTTGAGCCGCTTCACCGACTTCGCAAAGGCCCTGCAGCAAATCAAAATTACCATTATTGCTGTTAGTTTAACAGTGCTGGTGAACTGGTCTTATGCATATGCTGTATATGTACGGAGACGACAAGCGATTGTCTGGCAATGCAACGACTTACTCCCATGGCACGTCTCCGACGAGCAGCCAGTCTCCCTCGCCGTCCTCGTAGGTCACCGCGTAGGGGTGGCCACGGCGGCGCTCGTGCTGGGCCACCTCCCTCTCCTCCTCGGCACCTTTGTTGGCGGCGGACGGGAACATGCGGGCGAGCGTGCGGAGCAGCTCCTCGTACGAGGCGTGGAGGGACACGTCCACCTTCCGCCCGATGGCCACCCCTTCCATCTTCACCTTCACGTACCCGGCCCCGCCGCCGCAGCTTCGCCGGTGCGCGCACTTCACCGGCGGCCACCCCACGAGCCTCTTCCTCCTGCAGGTACACGGCGCGCATGCGTTTCAGCCATCAGCGTAAAGAAACCGTGCTTGCTTGACATGCATGGACGATCGAGCAACCAACACGGCGGTGGCGGCGGCTTGCAGTGGTGTGCGTAGATTGAATTCAGCCACTCACTTGTTGCTCGGTTCATGGTCGAGGACGTCGCGGTTGCCGTCGTCGCCGCCGCCGCCCCCATCGCGCACGAAGAGCGGGAGCGTGGCCTTCTCGGCCCCGCCGAACACCCTCTTCCCGCAGCCACCGCCGAGGAGGCCGTGCGGGTTCGGCGGCGCGAGCCCGAGCTCCAGCTCCATCGCTTCACCTCCCCTTCAGCTCCACGCTAGCCGCGCGCGCGCATACGCGCCGTGATCACAGCTAGCAACCCCTTTGGAGGATACGATAATGCAGCAGGCAGCTAGTTTGAGACAGACTGGAAAACACACACTACCAAGAACCAAGGCCTCGCTAGCTAGACTCTCGATCGACCATGAACAGAGCAGGGATGGAAGCGCGGCGGTGCGCGCTCGTATTTATACATGCGGGTGCGCGGATCGGTGGATCTGGGCGGCGGCGCAGGCAGCCGGCAGTGGCCAGTGGGGGCAGATCCGGGGCCGGGGGAATAAACAAGGGGCCGACAGGGTGTCGGGTGCCCGGGGGACCCGGCCGCGGGCGCGCTGTCCGCCTGCCGCCGCGCGGCGCGGCAGCGCGGGCAAGCCTCGAGCGGTCGAGCTCTCGACGCGCGACCGACACGGTCGCTGCCGTGCCGGACCCCCGCGCGCGCGGGCACCCCCGGGCCCCGGGCGGGGGTGGGCGTGGCCGCGTGGTTTTGGCGTTGCGCGACACGGCATGGGCGCATGGCTGGTGGCCTGGTGCGCGGGTGCCGGGGGAGATGTGCCGTGCCGTGCCGTGGGGTCGTGTGGAGTGGGCACCGGCGCTGGTGGCTTTGCCGAGCGAGCGTGGGGCAGTGGTAGTGGCCCTTGCGCACGCGCGCGGCGGGTCCGGCAAGAGCCTGCTTGCATGGTGCGGTGGCTGGTAAGATTTCTGGGTGATGGTTCTCGTTTATCACCAGTGGCATATGATTGTTGCTCCCGCTTTACTCCCTGACATCCATGATCACGCACATCACTCTTTCCTTGTCCAACGAATTTGAGTAAAGAAATTGGAAATCTCTTTTTTCAATGCTGATAAGAAAAAAAAAACCGAACTGCTGCTAGTACTCAGAATCCATCCGACATTTGTAGACCAAAGAGTGTGGCATACCAAGAACAAATTTAAGGGGGCGTTTTCTTCCCGTGTCTTATTTTTAGCACGTGTCACATCGAATGTTTAGATACTAATTAGGAGTAGTAAACGTAGACTATTTACAAAACCAATTACATAAGTGGAATCTAAACGGCGAGACGAATCTATTAAGCCTAATTAAGCCTAATTAATCCATCATTAGCAAATATTTACTGTAGCAACACATTGTCAAATCATGGACTAATAAGCTTATTAAATTCGTCTCGCCGCGTAGATCCGACCTGAGTACTGGACTCTTTGAACACTAACTTATAAGAACACTACTTATCTGCAATTCATCGGAAGTGACACGTGCGAATCCTTCTACGTCAGACTGAATCTGCATGCTGTGAGTACTCAATGGATTACCAAACTCTTTACGTCGACGACTGTCCCATTATTTGCCAGTCTGGCATGGGTT
>NC_028453.1:4414248-4482451 GCF_000263155.2 Setaria italica | reverse complement strand
AAACTATTGATTGCTCGTGACACAGCCTGAAACACTGATAAGGGTCAGACAGATGCCTTTGACTCCACCCATGTGAAACTTCTGACGCACAACGTAACAAAAGTACACAATTCATACATCTCCTAATTAGTATCTAAACATTCGATGTGACAGGTGCTAAAGTTTAGCAAGCGGAAGAAAACAGGCCCTAAGTTTTTCCTAGACACAACTGTGACGAAGAAGGGCAGGCAAGACTCAAGAGGCATGTGGGGCGCGGCTGTTTCTCGGGACTTTACCGCTGGGATTCCGATGGCCACCTCTCCTCCAGGCGGTCCCCCGGCACGCCACCAAGTCAGGCGTAGAGCCAACAACAACTGCTGCTGCTCCCTTGCTCCTGTGGGGCTCTGCACTCACCCACTCCAGTGTCACTTGCCCATACACTGCATGCATGTCCGCATCGCGATCTGCAGTCCACGCATGTGCACCACGCTTCCCCATGCCTCGGCGCACCCGCTGCCGGCTCCGTTTTAGGCCATGTTTAGTTTCTTCCCAACTCCCAACTTTGACACTATGCAAAAAGAAGATTCCCCATCACATCAAACTTGCGGTACATGCATGAAGTACTAAATGTAGATGAAATCAAAAACTAATTGCACAGTTTTGTTGTACTTTGCGAGATGAATCTTTTGAGCCTAATTAGTCAATATTTGGACAATAATTCACAAATACAAACGAAACGCTACAGTTGCGCATTTATGGCAAAGTACTAATTTTGCCACTCCCAAGTTGGGAAGTAAACAAGGCCTTACCCCTACGTAGCACACCGCAGTAAATTTTCCCTGCAGGCTTTCAGTGCCCAACGACCGTGTGTCCGTAATTTTTTCGTCTCGCGTACTCTCCTCCCTTAAACTATTTCATTTGATCCAATCATTTCGTCCAATCTACCTTCGGTAGGAGATAGATTGAACCAAATGAAATAGTTTGGGATGAGTAAAGTGATATCTAAATTTTATTTAAAAGATTAAGTGGATAAAGTAAATAGGTGAGGAAAGTAAAATTAATTTTTTTTACTCCTTCAGTTGCGTGCACACTGGACGGACACGTCACTCGTAGATAGAGTACTAGTCTCGATCGGGGCATGTAATGTTTATCCTGGGATCGTAGGGGGACAAGATTACCCGGATGTCAAAAAAGATTTGGGCGTTACGGCAGGCTCCGCTACAAGAAAAGGTGAGTGGTGTCTGATGCTGCTGCTGCTGCCCGCGTGCCGCGGGAGCCGTACTGCGTTTTCTTGGGTGGACGGACGGAAACGGTTTGCGTGTGCCGACCACTGTCCGGCCGGCGGGCAGACACGACGCGACGAGATCTCTCGGCGCTGCCGGACGGCGACGGGAAACATGGCGTGGACGAGCCGAACTCATCCTTAACGAGCTGGACCGAGCCGAGTTGGCTCGTTATCCAGACCTAGGTGTGGATTTCCGGCTCACATTAGTAAAAACATGCTGCTAGCGCGTTGCGTCCATTCAGGTTTCGGATGCACGTAACCTGCGAGTTAGAGCCTGTTTTCTTCCACTTGCTAAACTTTAGCACCCGTCACATCGAATGTTAAGATACTAATTAGAAGTATTAAACGTAGACTATTTACAAAACCCATTACATAAGACGAATCTAAACGGCGAGACGAATCTATTAAGCCTAATTAGTCCATGATTTGACAATGTGTTGCTACAGTAAATATTTGCTAATGATGGATTAATTAGGCTTAATTAGACTTAATAGATTCGTCTCGCCGTTTAGATTCCACTTATGTAATTGGTTTTGTAAATAGTCTACGTTTACTACTCCTAATTAGTATCTAAACATTCGATGTGACACGTGCTAAAAATAAGACACGGGAAGAAAACGCTCCCTTAAACTAAGGTTACTTGCTCCCTGCGGTGTCCGGGAGCTCTGCATTTGACTTGGACAGTTGAACCGTGCTCTGCATCCGGTCCGCGGAACTCTGCTCTTGTGAGAGGGTAAGTTCAGTGCTTGTGCTTCAAGTCTTTCAGACCACCGAACACGCACGTTGACACGCGACCTCGCAAGTACAATGAACTCGATGCACTGAACCTTGGGAGCGAATGCAGGGCTCGGCAGATCTCTCGGTGCGCGACAAGTGTCGAACCGCCCCTGCTCTGCTCCCCCGCTAGAGGCGCGGGGCATCGGCTCGGTGCAGGCTCCATGCTCCTGCAAAAAATTTGGCGCACGGGGTACATTTTGTGGTAGTACTAGTAGCCGCCCGCCACGACTGAATGGGAGCGCCAGGACACTGCTGCCTTTCTGCTAGAACGGCGGGTTCGTGCGATCGGTACGGTACGGGGGCTCGGAGCAAGAGGGAACGAGGTCGAGGAGAAGAGTGAGGTGCCGTACCGGCATGTCCACCGGGCAGGGCCGGGATCTCCGGAACTGGCTTGCTCCGGCAGCGGTGTCGCGTTGCAATGCCGGGTGGAGTGGCAGCCCGTACGTGGTCCCGACGACGTCACGCGGCCGTCGCACTCATCACGCGCTGCTCAGGTACACGGGTAGTTCGTTGGTTCGTGCACAAACCATTTTGCACGGCACCAAACTAAGATCCTGTATGGATGGTCTAAAGCTAATTTTTAGTTGGATCTAGTTAGCTAAAAATGAGTCAACACTTACCGTGTTTGGATCCTAGAATTAAAATGCAATTAGGAGTTTACCCGATAAGATATCATATTGTCTTCACCAAACAATTAACCAAATGAATACTACTGTGGATATCTAGAACTAAATATAAATTCAAAATACCATTAAGGTTTATATATGTATAAAAACGAAGAGCAAGGTGCATAACCGATCCTTAAACTTGTTTCGCTGTATCACTTAGGTCACTGTACTCTTACAATGCATATATGACTCCCTAAATTTGAGCTCGGGTGTCATTTAGGTCCCCGTACTCTCAAATGCATATCTTACTCGTTAAATTTGGCTTCAGGTGTCATATAGGTTCCTAAACTCTTGAAATGCAGTGTCATCCTACTAATAGAACATGATAAGCCATTACTTTCATTAGCACATTTCCAGACTTGTTTTATTGCCCCTTCTCCCAATATTTGATCAATCAATTATCTTATAAGCTCCTGATTTTAGTTTAGTAAGTGCAACGAGTTATTTAAACTTGAACAATCTTTCAAGAATAACAGAGTATGCGTGTGTTGGCGCTAAAAATCAGCCGATTGACTCTCAGCGTCGGACACACGACCCGGGAGAATCTGCTTAGCTCCTGTTCGGGTGATCGCCCTGGTGCAGTTCGCGCGGCGTGCCAGCCAATCTGACCTGTTGATTGGCAAGGAAGAAACGTGTCAAATTATAGGGGTTGCGATCGGCTAAGATTCCGATCTCGAGGAAGCGTATCAGCGAATCGGCCGATTTGCTATAAAAAGATAATCGGCTATGATACAGTCGACAACCACGCATCGATTATAAAGAAAACTACTAGAGTAAGCTAGATAATGCTACAGGAGCAACACTTGAAATAGATCTAATCGGCTATGTGAAGATAATGGATGAAAATAACGATAATCAAGCCGACAGTTCTAATCTTAAGCTGGATAACTGGTGATAAAACTAGAACAACAGGTAAAACCTAGAATTCTAGTAAATATCGATACCTGGTAAATAAATCTAAACGAAACGACAGTGATGCGCCCAAAGTTAAAGCTTAGATATTACTCGATAAACGGAACTTACAGAATCGGCCGGAGATCGTATCGATGCAGCCCTGCCAACCCGTACGAACTCGTGAAAGAAGAAAAATATTGGCGAAGTCGCCGACTTGAAAGTAAAGTACAAGGAAATAGTAGATTGTTGTATTGATTGATATGTTGTTTACAGATCTCTAAAGATGGCTATTTATAGCCTGTTACAACCACTTTCCTAACCGACTAGGATCTATCTCTAATTTTAAACGAAAACGAATATTTACAAGTACAACTCGTATCGGAGTTGGTTATTGCACTCCTGCGGGCCAATCCCCCTTCGTCTTCTCTTTCTGATCCACTTTAAGCCCATATTGGCCCAACTGGTCCAGCCTTTCAATCGGCCGATCTCTACCAACTCTATCCATCGGAATACTGTAGCGCTAATCGGCCGATCTCCAACTGTAGCACTAATCGGCCAATTCCCAATCGTGACCTTTTAACCTGCCGCATCGGCCAATCCTTTCCTCCTTGACGCCGATTCCATACACGTCAAAATCCGGCGTCAACAGCGTGTAATGCGCACCTAGTAAATTAAGATATTCCCTTCAAAGTAAAAGATCATCAATCTTTCTGGGTTCACCACATCAATATTCTCCATACATGTTGAGGTAAAATTCACTTTATTTGACTACAATTAAATTATATCTAGAGTAAAATGCACCAGAGGTCCATCATCAACTTGTAAGAAGCTGTCACTTAGGTCCACGAACTCTGAAAGTGCATTTTTAGGTTCATAAACTTGTTAAGTCATTCACCCTAGATCCATACCCCTCCACATGAGCATCTAGTGTTGACATGGCACACTGACTGGGCATCTTCTCCCATCCCTCTCATCCTCCTCTCTCCCTCCAGCATTTCATCGAACATGTCGGCAGCAGTGGCATGGAGCTCTTCATCGACGGAGGTGAAGCAGATGAAGAGCTCCATGCCGCCACCGCCGTCGACATGTTACATGAAATGCTAGAGGAAGAGAGAGAGGAAGAGAGATAGGAAGATGAGAGGGATGAGAGAGAAGATGCCTAGTCAGCGCTAGAAGGGGTACGGACCTACGGTGAACGACTTAACAAATTTATGGATCTAAAAATGCACTTTCGAAGTTTGTGGACCTAAGTGACACCTCCTTACAAGTTGATGGACCTCCGGTGCATTTTACTCTTATATCTATGTAAAGTTTTTATCAATTTAATTAAGATGATAATGCTTTTAGAGAGTATATGGCCCTCACACCCGAAACCAAGTTTAGGGGACTATATCTGCATTTGACCTAAATGACACTCGAGCCCAAATTTAGAGAGCCAGATAAATATTGGAAAGCACGAGGATCTAAGTGACACAGCGAGACGAATTTAAGGACCGACCGTACATTTTGAGTCAAATTAGAAAGTTCACCTCTAACGTACTGCACCGGGCCGGACCGATCTTCTTCTTTTTGCATGGGCCTAAGAAAAATCCGGCTCACCAATCAAGCCCACGAAGAAAACACCGTGGAGAGAAACGCTTGTGCCCTAGGGCCGGCGCATCCGTCCGTACATACTATTTATATATTCTCAGATGCACCCACGCCTGCGTGCCTTCGACGGTGGAGACGATGGGGTCCTCCAAAGTGGACGGGCCGGCGATCGGCATCGACCTGGGGACGACGTACTCGTGCGTGGCCGTGTGGCGGCACGACCGCAGCGAGGTCATCGCCAACGACCAGGGCAACCGCCTCACGCCGTCCTGTGTGGCGTTCAAGGGCGCCGAGAAGCTCGTCGGCGACGCGGCCGTGAACCAGGCCGCCTCGAACCCCACCAACACCATCTTCGGTGAGAAGCAACACAAGCTGCTTGCTGTTTCATCACTCGCTTATGATTATTTGTTAGTTTAATTTCTTCGGTCGTCACGAGTTTTATGGGTTCGTTCAAAGTAGAACGCCTAGCTAGGTGTTCGTGGTTGAATAGTACGACTACTCCTATATTAATATATTAACAGTGTATTGCCCTCTACGTCTTACAGGTCATTTTTTAATTAATAGATTTATAACTTTTTAATATATATCTAAACATGTACACAGAATTTAAAAAATATCAAATAATTTATAAATTGAAATGGAGGGAGTACAAACCAGCTCGATCGTAGTATCAACATTGAAGCACTAGCACTAGCAAGCTGCAATTTGCCCGTCCCGTGCATGCCACAAGCCTCTTAAATTTCTTTAGCTGCCTGTTCATATGTCTGCCATTTGTTTAACCATTCATGTGTCTAGTGGAGTGCGTTTTCATCTTCTACGCAACTGGTTAGTCTTCCTAAGCACTACAAGACTTTAAGGGGGTGTTTGGGAGGAGGGGGCTAAATTTTAGCCCCCGTCACATCGAATGTTTGGACACTAATTAGGAGTATTAAATCTAGACTAATTACAAAACTAATTACACAACCCCTAGGCTAAATCGCGAGACGAATCTATTAAGCCTAATTAGTCTATGATTTGACAATGTGATGCTACAGTAACCATTCACTAATGATGGATTAATTAGGCTTAATAGATTCGTCTCGCGATTTAGCATAGGGGTTCTGTAATTAGTTTTGTAATTAGCTTATGTTTAGTCCTCCTAATTAACATCCGAACATCCGATGTGACAGGGCTAAAATTTAGCTCCCTCCTCCCAAACACCCCATAAATACTCCTGCGTGTAAAGAATGTTTTTTTACTCTGAAATTTACTATCCTTTCTTTTATCCTTTCTTTTACCTCGTAGTAAATCTCATCTAATTAATGCAACACTCACATCAATAAAAGAAATGTATGGACAAGCGCGTAGAGCCAATCGAATGATCAATTGATATTATTTGATATTATTTTTCTGGTTCCAATGCACGCACATTTATTATCCAGAAAACTAAATAGATAGTACGATTTTCAATCACAATTAGTATTGGTTATTAGGGGCAACATAGACATTTCACCACTACTATGTCTGAAATTTTTCAAAATAATACTTTTTGCGGGATGGAGGGAGTAACGTGCATTCCATTCATTTATTCCAAACAACTCTTGGAATTCTTGCATGTATGCCAACCTTCAAACTTCAGCCGAGCGTACCAAAAAATTGAACGGACATCCAGGATTTGCTAAACAATTTTATTGCTAAACTATGTTATGGCTCACTCGATTGATTCCTGATTGCATCACTAAATTCTCGCAGAAGTGAAGCGATTGATCGGCCGCAGATTTGATGACGAGTCTGTGCAAGGAGACATCAAGTTGTGGCCTTTCAAAATTGTTGCAGGTCGTGACGACCGGCCGATGGTCGTGGTGCAGTACGACGGCAAGGAGAGGCAGCTCGCGCCTGAGGAGATCTCCTCCATCGTGCTCACAAAGATGAGAGAGACAGCCGAGGTCTATCTTGGCAAAACAGTCAAGAACGCCGTTATCACTGTCCCAGTCTACTTCAACAACTCCCAGCGCCAAGCTACCTTTGACGCCGGCACCATCGCCGGCCTAAATGTCATGCGCATCATCAATGAGCCAACTGCTGCCGCCCTCGCGTATGGTCTTGAGAAGATGCCCGTCAGCAACAAACCGAGGACGGTGCTCGTCTTCGATCTTGGTGGCGGTACGTTTGATGTCTCCCTCCTCAACATTGATCCAGGCATTGGCATGGACAAAGGTCTCTTTGAGGTGTTGGCTATCGCCGGCGACACTCACCTTGGCGGAGCAGATTTTGATAACGAGATGGTGAAATACTCTCTACTGGAGTTCACACGGAAACACCCGAAGACTAACATCAGTTGTAACCAGAAGGCACTCCGACGGCTGAGGACCGCCTGCGAGAGAGCAAAGAGGATGCTGTCTTTCACTCCACAGACCACTATTGAGGTCGATGCACTCCATGATGGCATTGATTTCTGCACCACCATCACCCGGTCTCGATTTGAGGAGCTCAACAAGAGTCTCTTTAGCAAGTGCATGGAAGCTCTGGATCAGTGCTTACGGGATGCCAAGATGGACAAGAGCAGGGTCGACGACGTCGTCCTCGTGGGCGGTTCCACCCGCATCCCCAAGGTGCAGAACATGCTACGAGAATTCTTCGATGGGAAGGAGCTCCGTAGGACCATCAACCCTGATGAAGCCGTTGCCTACGGCGCTGCCATCCAGGCCTCCATTCTCAGTGGCGGAACTGATGACAAGAGGCTGGTGGATATGCTTTTGCGCGAGGTCACCCCGCTCTCGCTTGGGATTGACACCGATCTTGACCATAAAATGAGCGTGTTGATCCCGAGGAACGCCGCCATCCCGACCAAGAAGGTGGGGAGCTTCACCACCCTCTACGATAGCCAGACCAGCGTGACGTTTCGTGTGTACGAGGGCGAGAGCACGAGCGCCAAGGACAACAACCTGCTCGGCATGTTCATGCACCGACATCCCCCCGGCGCCACGGGGCGCGCCTCGTCTAGAGGTCACCTTCGATATCGATGCAAACGGCATCTTGAACGTGTCTGCGGAGGACATTGACACTGGGAGGAAGAGTGGCATCACCATCCTTAACTACGGCGGCCGGATGCGCAAGGAAGATATCGCGTGCCTGGTGCAGGAGGCTGGGAGGTAGAAATCATTGTTCGAGTTAGCCGCGTGCTGTTATTGAAATGGATGCTAAATACTACTGTCGGATGACTTTTGGCTTGGCATGTGTTTGGCTATTGCCTAGCTTGCGCTATCTTTGTTTCCGGAACCATAATGATATTGTTTTAATACAAATATTCTATATATGTCTATTGGACGCCCTGCATCTGTCAAACTGATTTAAAGTTGTGTTTCTGAACCCAAACCACGACTATCTGTTGAGCTTGAGACACACACGAGTCACAAACACTTCAACCAAACTGGCAGTACACTGCAAATAAACAACAAGGAGCTAGCAAGTGTGCCTTCCGTATCATGAGAAGACAAGCATGTCGATTTTCTGCTGGTAGCATATTGTTTGACATAGAATTTGTTTATCACCACTGACCAATGCCAATGTTTTAGCTAACAAATACATTAAGTGCTGCTCCGTTTGAACCAAGGTACTCAAAAGAAATCATCTTTACCTACTACTCCCTCCGTTCCAAATTGTAAGTCATTCTAAGAATCTTGGAGAGTCAAAGCATCTCAAGTTTGACCAAAATTATAGAGAAAAATATAAAGATTTATGACATCAAATAGATATACTATGAAAATATAATTGATAAAGAATTTAATGATACTTAGTTAACATCATAAATATTATTATATTATCATATAAATTTGGTTAAATTTGAGATACTTTGACTCTCCAAGATTCTTGGAATGACTTACAATCAATGTACGAAATAGCGGGCTATAGCGAGGCTATAGCGGCGCTATAGCGTTTGATGCTAACTGCCGCTACAACAGTGTTATACTAATTAGCGGGCTATAGCGGTGCTATAGCGGTTAAGCACAGCTCTACGCTAAATCTCATAGCCTGCTATTTTGTACATTGCTTACAATTTAGGACGGAGGGAGCAGTAGAGGTAGAAATGGGGACCAGGTCCCGTTTACCTGCGGGGAATTTCCTCTAGATATTCTAGTGATGTTCAAATCTCATTACTGAACTATCCAGTGGATGCAACTCTAATTCATCTCCTCCATACAATAATCTAAGCGAAATATTCCTCCATATAGTTCCGGCACATGCTTCACACTTTTGAGTAGCATCTCATTTAAGACATCTTGAATTTGATATTGCCCATTCCTACAATTGCTCAAATCAAGTCCCAGTTGGGAAGGCAACTGTCCTCCTCAATACATGACAAGAATCGCTCCTTTAACGTTGCATGAAACGAGAGTTAGTTGAATTCAAAAACCATGTTTGATAAGATTTTTCACACACAGAGAGAACTTCGCACAGTCTAGACTGCGGCGGTACGTACGAACGAATCCAATTCGTCGGGCTGCATAAATAAAAAGAGTAAAGTTAAAAATGTAACTATTTTGGAGATGCAAAGAGAAAAAGTTAAAAAATTACAAATATTATGGAGATGCGGGGTATCGATCCCCGTACCTCTCGCATGCTAAGCGAGCGCTCTACCATCTGAGCTACATCCCCGTAGTGCTAAGTTCGATTCTTAGTTTGTTAAGTACCATAACTCTATAGGGGATGGGCTGGGCTCTCAGCTAGGCTTTTTTCTGGGTTGCCCGAGTTCGTACGGCCCAAACAGAGTCCTGCCGCACAGCGGGCCACTTTGCGCAGTCTGGAGCTTTAACCTATCAAACCCAAAATTGGGCCCTTCCAAATCCTAGAATTTTTTTCGAGAATGTCCCAAATCCTAGATGACACCCGAAGACAGAGGGCCCAAACGTATCACCATCCGATTTGCTTCAAAGTTAAGCAGCAGAACTGTGGAAACCCCAACTGACCTAATAAAGAGGTAAATAATCTAGGCTCGAGGTACAAGGTTAGTACCCAACAGCACCCTACAAGGAAATGGTAGGTGACCGATCAAAAAGAAGCAATAAAAGCTCCTAAAAATATGCGGCAGCCAGTACTTGCCACTTTTAGTTTTGCCTGCCAGGCTTACAACACCTGTCACTCCTCGGCTCGTGCTGCATTGCATCGTTCCCTGTTGGATGGATTCTTCTTCCGATGTCGTGGATGACAGGCATCGCCGTACGAGCGTTCTCCCACTGACCCATGCCGCCGAAACTTGACGCCTCCTCTCGTACGCAAATTCACGCGAGCCTTTTCGGTTTCGGGGTGGAGTCGCCGCGTACCAGACGGCCCTCGAGCGTTGGCCGTGTAACCAAACGCAACCACCACCAGTCCAAACGGTTTGCACCGCACGGCAAGCAGCGCGCGGCGTGTGGCCTGCGGAACGAGGTGCCGAGCCGAGCCCCCAAACCCAACCCAACGGCGTCGCGTCGGCGCGTGGGTGAGGTGGGAATCGCGAGCAAAAAAGGCGACGACGAACAGGTCACACCGAAAGCGCAGCTGCGAGGCTGGTCTCCGCTGTTTACGTCTCGGCTCGGCTCTGCTCTCCCTCTTCTTCCTCTAGCCCAAGTCCCCCACCCCACCGGCCACCACCTTCCACCCCGCCCCACCCCACAGCTCCTTCCGAGTCGTCGAGTCCAAGTTCCCCACTCCGCTCCTCCTCCTCCTCCTCCGTTCGCACGCGCAGGAGCGGCGCCGCCGGCGGGGATGCACCCGAAGCTGTCGCGGGCCGCCCGCAGGCTCCTCTGCTGCGCCAGGGCCGCCTCCCGGGAGGACCTGTAAGTCACGAAAGCTCCTTAAGCACCCCCTCCGTTGCTCTTCGGTCCCTTCTCTGGCGCTTTTGGGCGTGCGTGGGTTCGCGGAATTCCGGCGTCGTGTGTGATTGGTGTGAGATAGATGGATGTTTGGATTCCTACGGCGGCGAATTCGGCTCGGTTCGTGGTGGTTTTTGATTGACGGCGCCGGATGCCGCTGGCGCTGAGGGTTTTCAGCGATGGTAATTCATTCCTTGTTCGGGGTTAACTGAATTTTGCCAAATACTCGGGGGTGTGGTGCAAGAGGTGACTTGTTTGGTGCTCAATTTGGTGACAAGGAGACGTCTTGGATTGGTTTCAGAACCGATTTTTTGGTACCGATTTCGTTAGGCGAGAAACTGGTGGGGGGATTAGGCCATTTGGGTGCTTCCGTTTTTGTTACCTGTCGGTAGAGGGTGCCAGCTTTATTCTATTCCTCCTTTTTCATACCTTTCCTGTTACCTTTTTCCAGCTTTAGGAATATTATTATGAATTTTCCACCATGGAAAATTCACATGCTAGTCTGCTTCTATGAACCATCCTCTGAATGGTGCAAATGGTGCATGATTGATTTTCTATGCTCGGATTAGGCAAATTTGTTCTGGGGGCAGAAGGGGATTTGTATAAGTGGAATTGGATATGAGTTGATCGGCTAAGTTATACTTGGAGGTGGAAGATTAATTGGTTGTAGCTCATCCTGTCTTTGTTGGCTTTGGTTTGCCAGGTCTGACGAAGGCAGCGGATCGTTGCGGTGGGTGTTCTCGTTGAGGGAGCTTCGATCGGCAACAAACAGCTTCAATTACGATAACAAGATTGGACAAGGGCCACTTGGGAGTGTGTATTGGGGACAAGTTTGGGATGGCTCTCAGGTTTCTGCTCTGTACATCTTGGTCCTTGCTGTGAACTAAAATTTTTCTACTTTATTGCTTTTCAGTTGGCCCAGTCACAATTATTCTGCACAGTTGGGAAATTTTTATTGGTACCTGACTCACTAAGTAGCCAAGCAACTGCTATCAGTTAACTTTTCTTGATTAGTCTTGGAACATTGATCTTTGATTGCGTTATTATTAGGTAGGTAGGATATGTTGTCATAGGGAAGTAAACAAAAAAATAAGTCAGATGAACTGGCTACAGGTTTGCAAATCTCTATCTTGTAAACAAAGGAAAAAAAGGGGCTGAATTCGCCCTATCATGGTTGCAACTACGAGACATGTCTTTTTTAAAACTATGATTGAGGGCTCATGTTTATGCGGAATAACCTTCTTTTTAAGCATTGTGGAGAGGGTTAGTATAATGTTAGATTGACAAATGAAAAAAAACATCTCTTAAGTATATTATGTTCTGTTTGTCCCTTTATCTTTTTTATGTGTACTTGAGTGGCTGGAAAAAATTGTGATGGCGTGCAGTTCGATACATTATTGGTACTATCCAGTTTTAATATATAAAACTGCAATGAATTCAGTGCAACCTACTGATTGACTTTACCAATCTTTTATTATGCAGATTGCTGTCAAGAGGTTAATGAATACAAAGAATGGCACAGAAGTGGAATTTGCTTCAGAAGTCGAGATCTTGGGAAGAATAAGACACAAAAACCTCCTGAGTTTCCGTGGATATTGTGCGGATGGACCTGAACGCATTCTGGTGTATGACTATATGGCAAACTCAAGTCTCTATGCACATCTTCATGGACCACTTTCAGCGGAGTGTCTCCTTGATTGGCGGAGGAGAGCATCTATTGCCATTGGTGCTGCTCGGGCTCTCTTGTCAGTAAACTGTCTTATTATCTTTGCTCATAACGGAATAGTGCTGATAATTTATACTTTGTTGCTTTTAATACACTGTCATACATAGCTCACAAGTGCTTTCTTACAGGTATCTTCATCACCATGCAACACCTCAGATAATCCATGGAAGCATCAAGGCCACCAATGTGTTACTGGATTCAGACTTCCAGGCACATGTTGGTGATTTTGGTCTGATAAGGCTTATTCCTGATGGAATGGACCATGAAAAGATAACCAGTGAAAACCAACGAGGCTATCTTGCTCCTGAGTACATTATGTTCGGCAAACCAACAGCTGGTTGTGATGTATACAGCTTTGGAATAATATTGCTGGAGCTTGCGAGTGGCAAAAGGCCAATAGAAAAGTCAGGCTCTGTTAAGACATACGGAATTCGAAATTGGGTGCTCCCTTTGGCAAAGGAGGGTAGATACGATGAAATTGCGGACTCAAAGCTCAGTGACAAGTTTTCCGAACCTGAACTGAAAAGAATGGTGCTTGTCGGGCTTGCATGCACGCATTCAGAACCTGAAAAGAGGCCGACAATGCTTGAAGTTGTGCCGTTGCTGAAAGGAGAATCCAAAGAGACGCTTCTGAAGCTTGAAAGAGATGAGCTGTTCAGGCCAGACTCAACGGTTAGTTCCCAGGGAACATCGACTCCAGATGTGAGCACAGACTCTGTGCCAAGGAAAGATCAAGAACTCGAATTGGCTGGGGCGTGAATTATGATAGTTGCTACCGTAGGAGATGCTAGAATGCATATTTGTGGTATTGATGATTGGTCGTGTGGTTTGACATGGATGGAAATTGTACAGGCATTGATACTTGTGAGTTGCATTTCCCCCTTGTTTTTCCCCCCTTTTCCTGTTGAGAGAGAGCAAGAAAGAGTGATGGGGTTGGAGAATGGAGATAGGTTGTTATGCGAAGTGCTTTTTGCATGCACCGCATAGAAGATGCATATGTTTCCCAGATGTTTGTATATTTCTCTGATGATGTTGTCAGCATATTAATTCTCTCCTTTAATTTGCATAATACATATCAATATACAGTGAGGCGATTGAATTATCTCACTAGGAGTTTTGAGACTGGAATTTCCCTAATCCGTGCCATCCCATGCCGCATTCAGACCTTGTTTGCGAAGAGCCAGTTCGATCGGTTGCAAAGCTACTACTACAATTTGCGAAAACCATTATGGCATGTCTGGCAAACCATGACCAACTCACAAGTAATTATGCCTCCAACAGGCTACGCATGCGGCTTACAATGCGAAGAATATGCTATGAAAAGAGCAACCGGTGGCTTAGGCAAATCACATCGATCAATAAACCAAACGTGACCTTGATTTAGTTGAGACCTTGAGATGTGAGACACGGCTGGTGGTTGGTAGTACGTGCAAACAACTAAAAAAGACGCGATGGCACCCAAGCTTTGCCAAATATTGTATCCACAAAGCGTAGGACCAGAATCTCAATCACAAGTAGTAGTCGGGTGCAAAGCGAAAGGAGCCGCCAGAACAGTCCACAAACGAAAACGCTTTTTTGCCCTGACATGTCTCCAACACTCCAAGTCCAACTATTTGACTCGGACCGACATCCCAGCAGCCTTCCCTGCAGTGTGCCAGTGTCCGACTCGACTCCACTCCTGCAGCGTCGACGCCGACACGGCGATGTTAGAGATACGGTTGGTTTGTGTAAACAATATCCAGATCAAAGGAGGATCCGCGATAGGATAGATTTGTTAGCTCTATCTCCAAGAATTGTAAAACCACGTAACAACCGGATATCCTACGATCTCATCTGTAAATATGTTAGAGTCTTTAGTGCTCCATATATAATACGTAACCTGTAGTATGCCAAGATAGGCAACTACAGTTCCATCAAATCTTTCATGGTAATCAGAGCTGCCTCTTCCTAAGCACAAGCAAGATCTGTTCGGAGCTCCGTACGCTCGAACTATGGCGTCCTACTCCTCCTCCACGCCGCTGCAGCTTGGGCTGGTTGTGTTCGAGAAGCTCACACGGGACAATTATCTGTGGAAGGCGCAATTCCTCCTTGCGCCAAGCCAAACGCTGGAGGTGCTGCTGGACGGCAAGAAGCAAGAAGTCCCTAACCCCGAGTACAATTCGTGGGTAAGCAAAGATCAACAACTCCTTAGCTACCTGCTAAATTCTATCACCACAGAGGTGTTGGCAGGAGTAGCGACCATGACGACCTCCGCCGAAGCGTGGAAGGTGCTGGAGGTTATGTTCGCGGCGCAATCAAGAGCGCGGGTAACTAACCTGCGGATGCAACTGGCTACCTTGAAGAAGGGAAGCCTGACGATGTCGGCATCGTCAGCCTACTTCAACAAGATGCAAAACATTAAAGATGAGCTCGCGGCCGTGGGGAAATCCATTGGAAATCCATTAGCTTCCATATACAATCTCGAATAAAATTTCTAGTGCCCCTCTTGATTTAATCTATTCTGATGTGTGGGAGCCGGCTCCTACTTCTGCTGGACGATATACTTACTATGTCAGCTTTATCGATGATTATAGCAAATACACTTAGATCTATCTCCTGCACCACAAATTTGATGTTTTTCAGATGTTTTTCAGGTGTTCCAAGACTTTCAGAATCTTGTGGAAAGAAAGCTTAATAAGAAAATTGTCTGTATCCAGTCTGATTGGGGAGGGGAATATGAGAAATTACACTCCTTCTTCCAATGGATTGGCATCACGCATCGAGTGTCCTGTCCTCATGCGCATCAAAAGAATGGGGCGGCCGAGAGAAAACGTAGGCATATTGTTGAGGTTGGTCTCGCCCTTCTCGCAAATGCATCGATGCCTTTAAAATTTTAGGATCAAGCGTTCCTCACTGCCACGTATCTTACTAATCTCCTGCCAAGTAAGGTCATTAATTACGACATGCCTATTGCTCGCTTGTCTCATGAAACTCCAAATTATGACAGTCTGCGAATTTTTGACTGCACATGTTGGCCACATTTACGGCCCTACAATTCTCGAAAGCTCTCATTTCGCTCCACCCAATGTGCTTTTCTCGGCTATAGTTCTATGCACAAAGGGTTTAAATGCCTTGATATCTCCACTGGCCACATCTACATCTCCCGTGATGTCGAACTGTCTTTCCCCTTGCTAAGCTTCATCCAAATGCTGGCGCTCAACTTCGCAAAGATATTATCCTCCTTCCTGATTTTCTTCGCAATCCCGGGGATGAAAATTGTTTTGCTTTCAATATTACTGATGCTACTGACCTGTCTGGTGTTAGTGGTGATTTACAGAAAAAATCGGCGGCGAATTCTACATCAGATTCTGTTCCAGGGGCTGTTTTTGTCCCTACGTGCGCGGGCGCTGATGTTGGCACTGCTCCGCCTACGATGCCGGCCGTACCTGCTCCACAGCGCTCGCCACGTGGGGGGCATTGGGCGAGCCACCCGACGAGCTAAGCGGGCGTACGGGCGAGCCGCGCGACGAGTCGATCGACGAGCCGGTGTGTCAGCCGAGCGAGTCCGACGCACACGCGCCTGCTTCCACCCCTATTGCGTCGCTAGGTGTCCCGACTGCCGGATCCTCTACGCCAGCCGCTGGATCAGGTGCGTCGATGCCTGCTGCTTCAACAGAACCAGTGCCAGCGCCAGTCTCGTCTCAAAGGTGGCATACCAGGCTGCAAAGTGGGATTGTGAAGCCCAAGAAAATGTATGATGGCATGATACGATATGGCATGTTCAGTTCTACTGGTGAGCCGGAATCTGTACAGGAAGCACTTGGAGATTCAAAGTGGCGCAATACAATGCACGAGGAATATCTTGCCTTAATGCACAATGGGACATGGCGCCTAGTTCCAGATGAAGCGGATAGAAACTTAATTGATTGCAAATGGGTGTACAAAATTAAGAAAAGAGCTGATAGCAGTATAGACAGATACAAGGCAAGATTGGTAATGAAAGGTTTTAAGCAACGTTATGGTATTGATTATGAAGATACGTTCAGCCCGGTTGTGAAAATAGCTACTGTCAGAGTTGTGTTATCAATTGCAGTCTCCAAAGGATGGTCTCTTCAATAGCTTGATGTGCAGAACGCGTTCTTGCATGGTGTTCTGGAAGAGGAAATCTATATGAAGCAGTCACTAGGATTTGAAGATCCAGATAAGCCTACTTTTGTCTACAAATTGGATAAAGCTCTTTATGGCCTGAAGCAAGCACCAAGGGCATGGTACTCTAGGTTAAGTACCAAGTTAATTTCTCTCAGTTTTGTTTCTTCAAAATCCGACACCTCACTTTTTATCTATAGAAAAGGACATATAAAGATATTTATGCTTGTCTATGTTGATGATATTATTGTTACAAGTTCGTCACCAGATGCAGTGTCAGCTCTGCTTGAAGATTTGAAGAAAGATTTTGCATTAAAGGATCTTGGTGAGCTACATTATTTTCTGGGCATTGAAGTGAAGAAGGAAAAGGATGGCATAATCCTCTCTCAAGGAAAATACGCGCAAGATATATTGACCCGAGTTGGCATGTTCAAGTGCAAGCCGTGCACTAGCCCTCTGTCCACATCTGAGAAGCTCTCTAGCTATGAAGGAGAGGTACTTGGTCTAGAAGATAGCACTCAGTATAGAAGTGTTGTTGGTGCGCTACAATACTTGATGATGACACGTCCTGATTTATCATATGCAGTAAACAAGGTCTGTCAATTCTTGCATGCGCCTACCACACTACATTAGACAGCAGTCAAGCGAATATTGAGGTATATCAAGCATACAATGAATTTGGGTCTTAAAATTCAGAAATCTATGCATGCTGTTAGTGGATTCTCTTATGCGGACTGGGCAGGAAGTGTTGATGACAGAAGGTCGACATGTGGCTTTGCAATATTCTTTGGCAAAAATCTTATATCTTGGAGTGCTAGAAAACAAGCCACTGTGTCGAGATCAACTACCGTGTCGAGATCAAGTACGGAAACTGAGTATAAATCTATGACCAATGCAACAGCTGAGATAATTTGGTTAGAATCTTTGCTAGCCGAACTTGGACTTAAACTTGAGCAGACATCAATCTTATGGTGTGACAATTTGGGAGCCACATACTTGTCTACTAATCCAGTGTTTCATGCTAGAGTTAAGCACATAGAAATTGATTTTCATTTTGTGCGAGAGCGGGTCATGAAGAAGTAATTACAAGTACGGTTTGTTCCTTCAGGAGATCAGCTGGCAGATGGATTTACCAAGGCGTTACCTGCTCAGTCACTTCAATGTTTTGTGCACAATCTAAGGGCCTGTTTGGTTTCCTTTGCTTATCCATAAGCAACTTAAAAATAAGCAAATAAGTTGCTTATAACCCAAACACTCTTGCTTATAGAGTTGCTTATAAGTTGCTTATGCATAAGCAAATAAGTAAGTTTTGAGTTGCTTATGGTTGCTTATGGGGCACTTTACTCCTCCTACCCTCATTCTCTCTCCTCTCTCCCTTTTCTCTCTCCTCTCTCCCGGAACTACTCTGGCGCCGCTTCCGCCCGCCGCCCGCCGCCGCGCCCGCCCGCCGCCCGCCGCCGCTCACGCCCGCCGCCGCCGCTCGCGCCCGCCGCCGCCGCTCCCGCCCGCCGCGCCGCTCCCTCCCGCCGCTCGCACCCGCCGCCGCTCCCGCCCGCCACCCGCCGCCGCCGCCTCTGTACTAGGAGCTGGTAATAGTTGGGGGTAGTGGGAAATGGGATGGCAGGGGCAAATATGTCATATGCAATCAGATAAGCAACCCAAACCAAACACCTAGACTTATAAATAAGCCACTACAAATAAGCAAATAAGCAACTTATAAATAAGCATCCATAACCAAACAGGCCCTAAACCTCACGGCATCAGGAGGTTAATATTGAGAGAGGGTGTTAGAGATATAGTTGGTTTGTGTAAACAATATCCAGATAAAAGGAGAATCCGATTTGTTATAGGTAGGATAGATTTGTTAGCCCTATCTCTAAGAATTATAAAATCACATAACAACCGGATATCCTACAATCTCATCTGTAATTGTGTTGGAGTTTTTAATGCTCCCATATAGTATATCAAGGCAACAGTTCCACCAAATTTTTCAGGCGACACGCGCCTGGGTCCGAGTCCGCGCCGCACTCCCGTTGGGAACTGGTGGGCGCTACAAATTTCCACGGCGTCTCCACCGTGGCGTCTCGGAAAATACTTTGCTTGCACGATGGCGGACGACGACACGGGATCGCCATCGCCCTGGGCAGACCTCCAGCTGGAGCTCCTAGCCATCGTCCTCCGGCGGCTCCCCAGCCTCGCCGACCGCGTCCGCCTGCGCGCCGTCTGCCGTGCGTGGCGCCGCGAGCTGCTGCCCGTCCCGTTCCCGTGGCTGGCGCTCCCCGACGGCACCAGCTTCCTCAGCGTCCCGGACGGCGCGGTCCACCGCTTACCGTTCCCGGCTCTATTACCGGACGGCGGCGGCGGCGACGGCGGCCTCACGACCTGCCATGGCTCCGTGGGCAGCTGGCTCTTCCTCGGGGTCGGGCGCTCGATGTCGCTGGCGAACCCTTTCACCGGCGACGTCGTGCCGCTCCCGGACGTGGCCACCATCTGCCGCTACGAGGGCAAGGCGAGGGACGACTACCTCCACCCTCCGTCCGCCTTCAAGCTAGTGCAGCTCGCGCCGCCGTCGCCCCTCGGCGCGGCGCCGCCGGCGGACTCCCTCTTCGCCGTGCTGATGCCGGCGCCCAGCAGGAGGAGCAGCATGATCTGCATCTGCCGGCCGCCGGCGGCCGCCACGGCGTTCGTCATTCCCGGCGGCGAGCGCGCATACGACGCCGCCTTCTACGACGGGAAGCTCTACGCGATCGCGTACAGGCAGCTCTACATGTTCGACGTCGACACGGCCTGCAAGGGCAAGCCGGCGGTCCCGCCCATGAGATGCATCGCCAACTTCGTGAACACCCGATGGGGTCCGTTCCACACCACGGTCGGGGACCAGAGGTACTCGTGCAGGTACTGCGGCTACCTCGTCGAGTCCGGCGGCCGGCTGCTCCAAGTCCGGCGGCTGATCGGGCACCTGTGCTCCGCGCCGCGTGGGCACGGGGTGACGCGTGCCCGGACTCTCTCGTTCGAGGTCTTCGAGGCGGACCTGAGGGCCAGGTTCTGCTTCCCGTGGAGGAGGGTGGCCGCTCTGGGAGGAGGCCAGGCGCTGTTCGTCGGCAAGCACTCCAAGTCCGTGACGGCTTCGGAGTGTGGAGCTCGGGAGGACTGCATCTACTTCCTGCGTGAGTATTGCGGGGAGGAGGAGGATTCGGACCCTCTGGGAGACAGCGGCGTGTTCGACATGAGGAATGGGAGGATCACGCCATTGCTGCCGGAGGCGGTGGCGGCGCCGCCGCTGGGTGGAAATCTTGGCAGGGGGCGTCCGGCATGGTTTTTCCAAATGGAGCTTATAATGTAGTGTAAGCTAATGCGCATTTCCAGCATAGCCTAAAGCTTTGCTGTTCATTCGAGGATAGTACTGGTGCAGTGCAGGTCCCTGTAAGCATGCGGAATCTTTGCTTTTGGTTTGTTATATACGTACATGCCGTGCTTTCCATTCCTTCGCTTGTGGATAACCAGCTCAACTAGAAATTAAACTAGTGCATCAACATGTGCTCTCACACGGGCTAATGTTTTTAAAAACTAGTGTATTTAAAAATTATTTAGAAATTAAATTCTTAACTAATAATGAAAATTATTTAACTACTACTCTCTTTACCAATATTTCAGCATAATACTCATATAGATATGTACCTATTTGTCCAGTTGAAATTAATTTTTAATTAGTAATTCTATACACTTTTTCACCCACATTAACACTTTTTTCATTTTATTTGTATCACACCTCCATACATTGTATTTAGCATAAAAATTAATATTTTTCACCAATTCCTCACATACATGCATAAATGGTCTACATGGTGACACTCATCATGTGTATATACTTTAACTTAGTATTTCTATATTAACAATAATATAAATAGGTAATTTAGAATAATATATTAGTTTACTTTTTTGAACATTTATGTATGATGTACGTGAAGATAATTAGACCAAGACTTTGGTGTTTACTTTAGGTTATTTTTAATAACGACACATGTGGGTAACTTAGATACAAATTTAGAATGGCATTTTAAGTTATGCTTTATAATGATATTTATAAGTAAATTGGACGAAGATTATAGGATTACTTTAGATTATTTTTTATAATGGCCGAGCTCAGAAATTTAGATAGAGGTTTAGAGTTTATTTTTTAATATTTTCATAATGATAGTGGTGTGTAACTTTTTAGAAAATATAATAGACCAATGACTATGATTATTAGAGTTTACATGATTGATGTTTGATGTTTTTATTTTTGTGAGAATTTTTAGGATTTATCTTTTTTTTTCTAGCATGTCTTGTGGGAACTAATGTGGAGTCTCCAATGAAAAAAAAATGAGACCACATTACTACAAAACTATTACCTTGAGCTACCTCTCATTTGTTACATATTCGAACACAATACTTATATACATATATACTTATTATCTTCGTTCGATTGTGGTAGATCTATAATGTTTTCATCCATATTTATAATCTTTAACTATTCACTTTGCATCGTAGGTATGCACTTGAATTTGTTGAATGATCCCTAAGTTTGAGCTATAATTTTAACATAGAAATCTAGATTCTCAACACTTCCTCTATATCTTTATAAACAGCGACACACATAATTCGTATATAGCTTAATTATTATATCATATATCAATAGTGTAAGAAATAGATGATTTAGAATCATATATTGATGTTTATTTTTAATTAAGGTGATTTGGATTCAAATGTCGGATTACCTTATATTATTTTTTAATAATGACATGTGGGTAATATAGATGCAAATTTAAGGGATTACTTTAAGTTTTTTAAGTATTAGTGGTGGGCAATTTAGTTGCAAATTTAGGAGGGGTTATTTTAAATATTATTTATAATGGCATAAGTGGGTAATTTTGATGAAGATTAGGGGTTACTTTAGTTAATTTTATATAATGGCATAGGTGGATAATTTAGATATTGATTTAGGGGGATTACTTTAGGCTATTTTCATAATAGCATAGGTGGGTAATTTTTTTAGAAAATATAATAGATCCAATAGTTATGATGATTTGAGTTTACCGATTAATGGCAAGATGTTTTGTTTTTTTGTGAGAATTTCTTAAATTTCTCTCTCTTTCTAGAGTGTTCACCTAGAATTTCTATGTGGCTTCACTGGAGGCTTCAAAAGGAGACTCCAATTAGTAATAGTAAGATACGACCCTCTACTTCAGTTTTAGAAAACATTTATCATCTTCTAAGGAGAAGCCTAACTAACCATAATCAACAGATCTGCATCTGGAATATAAGAATCGCTAATACACATTTTCACAGTTATGGTTCACGATTCTACTGCTATTTTACAGATCAATAAGCAACTTGAGTCTTCAGCTGGTACAAAATCTGAAGCATGCATCACACACGACAAACCTGTATTTGCACTTTCTTCACATTTGATCCCTCTCATACTCAACCATCTTGACATCACCTAACCTGATCACAGTCCCCTCTCTTTTTTTTGAACTTAATCAGGCAGGAGCGCTGCCATATCATTTAAGAGAGAAAGAAGAGTTCAAGGTTAGATATAGGTTATTACATAATTGTGCTTATGCTCTCTTCTCTGGTTATACATCAACAAAGTTGTCATTAATCTAAGGAATGATTGGTGCTCCACATACTCATTGGCGCAAGCTGATCTCGTCCTTGATTAGGCCAAAGACTGTTTGGGGCGTAGCCTGAATGCCTTGGAAGATTCTTCGATTTCTTTCGTTCCAGAGATTCCAACATGTGTCGATCAGAACAGCCACTATTGCTCTTCTTCTTTCCTTGATCGCCTCCTGCATTGACAGGCGCCACCATTCTTGAAGACCACCACCTATCTGCGGTAATGGCACCAAGTTACTTGTCCAAGAATGAATGAGCTGCCAGACTTGAGCTGCGTATGGGCACTGAATGCAGAGATGCTCAGCGGTTTCAGGTGCTCCTTGGTAGAGAGGGCATAGGGGGTTACATGACCAATTCCTCGCTAGCAATCGATCAGCAGTGAGGATTTTGCTCTGTAGCAGGAGCCAGGCGAAAAAGCAATGCTTCCCCTCTACCTGCGCCTTCCAGATTGCTTTAGCCTGAAAGCTGCAATAAGAGCCTTTGAACTGTATTGCATATGCTCGAGAAGACAATTTCATTATGTGCGAGAAGACAAGAAGTATGAGCGAGAAGTAGTGATTTCACAAAAAAAGAATCATTCATAATTAACCAAAAGAAGATGATTGAGGAAGAAGTAGGCACTGTCATAAAAAGTAGTATCCTGCCTGCACAAGTAAACTAAACAGGCAGGTACATACAGTGAACGGAATGCAACTCTTTGACGAACGCATCACAGATAGATTTCTGATTTTAAAATGCTAGCAGATCCTCCAATTAATTAAATAACCGAAATAGCAGAACTGGTAACAAGAACAAGCGAAACGAAGCATGCAGGAGAATGGCACAGAGACCTAGCTAATGTTAAAGTTTGCGTTTGCATGAGGGTCAGGGGGCCACTAATGAAAGTTTTCAAATTTTTGGTCAAAATTCAAATTTTATAGTGCAAACTTGCGTGGCTTAGGGCCCCTACGCCACTGGCCAGAGGGGGCCTGTGCCCCCTATGCTGAATGCTAGGTGCATGCAATATTCTAGCATGTAAGTTAAGATAAAAAATAAGTTACTTCTCCCCAGCTAAATATCCCCCTTCTGGAATTTTTATTTCTCGTATCTCCCGTGTGTGTGTTTATGATTACAATGCAATAATTGTACTTTGTGGGGCAGTTGTAATTTTGGTAAGCTTACTGAGGCTAGTCCCAGTGCAGAGTTTCATAGGAGTTTCATGCACATTAATTGCCTGCCACGTCAGCTTTTGTGATGATGTGGCAAGAAATTGAAGAGGAGAGAGATGGTACCAGTTTCATCCAGATGAAACGAGGTACGCACCGTTACCCAGGCACTCAAGCCCCTCGGTACGCGCACGACACCGCACTGGGGCGTCTTCGTTTCCTCCACCGGATCCGGTGCGTCACCGAAGAAAATCCTCCGCCGGCGCGCTCCTGCCCGCGCGCTCCCGCGCCTCCTGCGCGCTCCCGCCCGTGCCAGCGCCTCTCGCCGTACCGACGATGGCAACTCGGGAGAAGAGGAAGCGGAAGGAGCCGCCGCCGCCATCACCAGCGCCGCCGTCGATTCCTTCTAGGCCGTCGCCGCCTCCTGCTGCTGGGCAGCAGCCGCCGATTCCTTTTGGGCCGCCGCCGCCGCGTGCTGCTGGGCAGCCGCTGCCTCCTGCTGCTGGGCAGCCGCCGCCTCCTCCAGGATTCACTCCCGGATTCAGAAATCCCTGGTAAGATCTCGTAGATCTCGTCCTGGTGCTGCAGTGACTGTACGTAGCTGATGATCTCGTCAAGCATCAGGGCCTTCCCCATGATCTGGTCTGCCGCACATTATATAATCGATTAATTAACCAACTCCCCCAGAGGGTTAGATTAATCAACTACTATTAGGCTGAACTGAAGATTTTAACACATAAGAAGGATGAAGACTGACATTATATTATCACATCACAGGAATTAAAAAAGTGGCTTTTGTACAAAGCTGTTCAGAACTTATAGAGCTAATTCACTTTCAGTGATAAAAGTGTACGACAGTCCAGCATCTTGCAGCTCTTCCAAATAGTAGATTGTACAACTTCAAATTATCAGGCTAAGTAATTCATAGGATATATAAATGTATAGGCTGGTTGCAAATAGCCAACGGAAACAACAATGGAGCATGATATCACTTACCCTTCTGTTGTAGTCTGACGCTTGTGCTCTAGTAAGCCAGCATTGTTTACCTAGATGAAAAATTATCTAGCTATAGTTTTATTCAATCATTTGGTTAATCCAATTTAGATAAACTTTTACAGAATTAACATGAAAACTTAAAGTGGTAGGGAAAGAAGCAAAAGCTATAGTTTGGTTGAAACAGCACTACTCGCAAGGACATGGAGTGGTTTATCCATTAAAGTGAACTTTGTTGCAAATGATTTGAACCTCTCTCCTTGTTACGACAGAGCATATATTCAGCAAATGTCTGAGACAGTTCTCGGATGCTTCACCTGCCACATTTCGAACTTAGTGATGAACACTTGGAATGAGAAAATATCCTCTCTTGCTTCCATGTTAATTGGGATGTACTACTGTTTTTCTCCTGCATTGTGATGCATCATATAGCTTGTTTGTTTTTCTCCTGCATTGTGATGCATCATTGTGCTATTCTGAAAGAACCATCTTGTCAATTAGCCTTATGGAAAAATTTAGTTGTTTAGCAAAGGAATGCTGACTTGTATTTATTGGATTATCTGAAAACAAAAGAAGTATGTCTCTGATCCTTCGTGTATTTATATTTCAGGGCAGGTTATGCAAATATGTTACAACAACCACCATTTGCTGCACCGGACCACAATTTCCATCTCGTTGGGCTTACTAATAACTTTGTACCAATTTCTCCGTCGCCGCCACCACCGGCACAAGAACAATCCACACCTCAAGTCTCCATTGACATTGATGGTGACTCTGGTGTCGAGACAAGTAGGACAGCAAAGAGAAGGCATTGGTCGCATGAAGAGAAAGTTCGATTGGTAATAGTCTCATTCTTACCGTTCTAATTGCTTGTTGTAGGCGAGTAGGACAGCAAAGAGAAGTTCCTTTTCATAATTAGTTCTGATTTCTTGTTGTAGGCGAGTGCGTGACTGAACAATTCTAATGACCCAATAAGAGCGAATGACAAGAAATACAATAGTTTTTGGAATGATATCGCTGAAGAGTTCAACAAGAACGCAGCACCAGGTCGTGAAAGGGACACAAATCAACTGAAGATTCATTGGTCACGCTTGAAGACAGTTATCGCTGACTTCAATGGATGTTGGACTAAGGTCAATAGAGTTCACAAAAGTGGGGCATCTGATGATCAGATGATGGATGAGGCACTTGCATTGTATACAGAACGATACAAGAAGCCTTTCACTTTGATCCATTGGTGGAGGACTCTCAAGAATGAACCTAAATGGTGTGCACATGTTGCCCAATTGGAGAAAGAAAAGAATGAATCACAACCTCCCATTGATATTGATGATGACATACAGACCGAGCGTCCAATTGGGAGAGATGCAGCCAAGGCAAGCGGAAGACACAATAGCAAGCGCAAGACGGAAGAGGTGATTGAAGG
This sequence comes from Setaria italica, assembly GCF_000263155.2. Taxonomy (NCBI): domain Eukaryota; kingdom Viridiplantae; phylum Streptophyta; class Magnoliopsida; order Poales; family Poaceae; genus Setaria; species Setaria italica. Next base: position 4,456,354 of record NC_028453.1, on the reverse strand, counting down.
ATTTGCAATCTTAGGAGGTAATATAGACAAGATAGTTGCGGTTACTCAAGAGCGTGCGAAGACAACAGAGGCACATCTTGAAATCTCAAGGATGAGACTGAAGGCAGCACAAGAGGAAAAGGAAGCAAAAATGCTTCAAGTCTATGATTCATTGCTTCACCAAGATGCTAGTCAGATGACAGAAGAATCAAAGGCTAGAAGAGAGAAGACACTGGCGATGATGGAGAAGAAACTTTTCAGTAACAATGAAGTGTGAAGTGTTTTTGTTCTTGATCAATATGTGACCAATGCTACTGTTCTAACTAATACTTGTGTGTCCCTATTTTTTATTTTGTTATTGAGCAATCTGTTAATGTGGTGATTTATGCAGCAACCATGGGAGTCTTTAATCTGTGACCAATGCTGTTTTTAAACTGTTGTGATTTCTGAATATCAGTACCAATGTTGTTTTTATTCAGTGTGAATGAGTGTTGTTTATAGTGTGAATGCATGATTTATGTGAATGCTGAACTGATGGCTGTATGTGTGTATGCTAGTGTGAATGCTGAAGTGATAGTGTGAATGCTGAATTGATGGTTGAATTGATAGTGTGAATGATGAACTGAAATGATAGGTATGAAACGACAGCTAGTGTGAATGCTGAACTGGACTGATAGGTATGAAACGGCAGCAGAGCTGCTACCTATATATGCAGCCCTGATGGTACACCAACGTAGTACATTTGTGCCACTTTATATATGGAGCAACAGGATGATTCTTTCTCTGCCGACCACTCTCCAGACCCAACAAGCAACCTCTCTGATGATTGGGATGACTTCCTCGCCGAGGAGGAAATTATTGATGATGTCATCGATGAGGTAACTCAATTTCTTAAGTCAAGTTTAGAAGATCTCCAAGAAGCCGCATATGATCCTCGAAGTGGTCCGAGGAAGTACATCAGAAGGCCAAGGGAGCAGTACCATCAGCATTTGGTTGATGATTATTTCTCAGATAACCCTCTGTACCCAGCAAATTTTTTTCGATGGAGATTTCGTATGTCCAGGCCACTCTTTCTACGCATCGTTGATGAGTTAGGCAAGTGGTCCGATTATTTCACTACAAAGGTGGATGCTCTTAATCGTCAAGGCCTAACACCACTGCAGAAATGCACAGCGGCAATTCGTCAATTGGCTAATGGTAGTGCTGCAGATCATCTAGATGAATATTTAAAACTTGGAGAAAGTACTGCATTAGAGGCGATGAAGATGTTTGTCCAAGGTGTTATCGAAATTTTTGGTGGACACTATTTGAGGCGCCCTACTATGGAAGATGCTGAGCGTTTGCTTAAAATTGGTGAGAGTCGAGGTTTTCCTGGCATGTTCGGGAGTATTGACTGTATGCATTGGCATTGGGAAAGATGTCCCAATGCATGGAAGGGCCAATTTACTCGGGGCGATCAAAAAGTTCCAACCATAATACTTGAGGCTGTAGCTTCTCATGATCTTTGGATTTGGCATGCGTTCTTTGGAGTTGCTGGTTCTAATAATGATATCAATGTTCTAAACCAGTCGACTCTATTTATTGACGAGCTAAAGGGGCATGCTCCTCGGGTGCACTACATGGTCAACGGAAATCAGTATAACACCGGTTATTATCTTGCTGATGGAATATACCCTGAATGGGCTGTGTTTGTGAAGTCAATATCCTTGCCCATCACCGAGAAGGACAAGTTATTTGCACAGGAACAAGAATCCAAGAGAAAGGATATTGAACGAGCTTTCGGTGTCTTGCGACGTCGATTTTGCATTTTGAAGCGACCAGCTCGTCTATATGATCGAGGAGAACTTGAGAAAGTTATCCGAGCGTGCATCATACTTCACAATATGATAGTTGAAGATGAAAAAACAGAAGAGAATATTGAAGAGAATCTTGATTTGAATGAAACTCCAAGTACAACGACTGTTGAAGCACCAGCATTCTCCCCTGAAGATTACGTCTCGTTTGACAGAATACTAGAGAATGATGCTGATATTCGAGATACCTCAACCCATAAACAACTTAAGAAAGATTTGATTGAGCATATCTGGCGAAGGTCAAGGGCCCGCCCAAACATATCTTGAGTTCGGTTACAATATATGTAATTTATTTAATATATGTGATCCAATTTATCTCGTATGATACAAGTTATTTTTAAATATTTTTGGTTGATATTTAAATTTCACTATGTTGCTAGATCCTTCATGTGTAATATATTTCAAGTAACAAATACAAGTGGCTACATAATCACATGGAACACTTGATCACAACCGCATGCAACTAATAAATGCTGAGGACAGCCTATGAAACTGTGTATTGAAACTGTGCACTGGGACTCCCTGTTTCATTCACAAGAGCACACCTCATGGGATGATGTGGCATCCTTGGAAACAGTGCAATGAAACCTTGCACTGGGACTAGCCTGATGAATTGAGTTGATTGTTGCCTTCATGAATGCGTTGGAAATTGTTTTTTCAACCAATCCCATATCCGGAAGATTATTTGATCGAGGACACTGATATCTGAAACTAGATTGCCTCCAGCTGGTCTGATCGAGGATGCTATTATCTGAACTAGAAGGTCTCGAGGTCTGAAACAAGCCATGGGGCTGACTGGGAGAACACGAACGAGGCCCTACCGCCCTAGTCAGGTCAGGTCAGCCCAACAGAGAAACAGATTCCAACCAGGCAGTTCTCTTCTTGCTCGCTTCGCTCGACCTTGATCGGACTCGCGCTGCAGGCCGTTTGACTCCGACTAGGCGACTAGAGCTTTTGATCGACAAGCGAGCAGCCGAGCACTGCCACGTGGCGTCCAGGTCCAACTGCAGAATCGGACACAGGCACACCGGCCGGCCATAAAGCGCACGGTCTCGAGGCGCCTCTCTGCCCACCGATCTCTCCTTGCATCCACTCCTCCCATCCTCCTCTGCCTACCGATCTCGACGAGTATCTCGCCGCGAACTCGCCTCGTCGTCGGTGCAAGACCCGTCGCTCCGTCGTCAGCTTCAGTACCAGCGGCCATGGGGAAGAGGAAGTCGCGGAGCACCAAGTCGATGGCGGCGCCGAGGAAGCCGCCAAAGCTGGACACGCTGTTCACCTGCCCGTTCTGCGGCTACTCGGAGGCTGTCGAGTGCCGCATCGACCTCAAGGACAGGATCGCCAGGGCGTCGTGCCGCATCTGCGGCGAAAGCTACTTCACCAGCGCCCACGCGCTCACGGCGGCGGTTGACGTTTACAGCGATTGGATCGACGCCTGCGAGCTCGCCAACGAGGGCGTCCGCCGCTGCCGGCCGCGCCTGGTTGAAGCCTGAGGAGGATACGATCATACGAAGACGATGTGCGATCGTGCTGTAGTTAGTTTCAGCCTTTCACGTGGTTTCATCCATGGATCGGTAGTTTTTTTTTTCGGTTCTTTTGTTGCCCGGAATTGCAGAGCAGGAAGGAAGAGGCATGTGATACTTTTGTCATAACATGTCAAGTTGTGCAGACGGTATAGATCAAAATTCTTCTGTGTCAGGAGAGTTAAGGCTTGCAGAGTTTAGTTCTCTCATCGATGAAGAGTAATCCATCCGTCCAGACGAAGCTAAGAATGAACTAATTCAGTTATCCTCTTTTCTTAAAAAAAAAATTAAGGCAGGAGGCTCCAACTCTGAAAGAAATCCGACAACACAGAAAAATCGAAAACCACGCACTTGAAATCGGGAGGTTCAGGAGTACAGCGCTAGGCCATCATGTTGGGGGCCTGATGACCCTGCTGAACAAAGGACTGGCAAACACTGAATGGATGAAAAGCACATCGTGTGTTTGCAAACGCATCAGAGCAGCAAGGATCGTTCTGAAGATCTGAAACATGAGCAACCTTTCTCAACGCAACGCTCGACTCATTTTGCTGAGAATATCAGGAAACAAAGACTAGGAACTTCTCTGCATAGCTTCATCACGCAAATGATGTAACCGTGATTTTCTTTTGGGGTGAACATTTGTTTGAGCTAATCTAGTTGACATCTTCTGAAAGATAAATTCAACAAACATGGAGTCTTTTTGTGTGTGTGTGTGTGTGGCAGGAGCAACGTACAGACAAAATCAGCAACATATATTCCTGCCATCACCCAACAGAGACGAAGATGGTACTAAAAACATTATTTCCACATGACGCTTTCAGCCGTTTTAAGTTTTGCATGTAAAAGTTCAATTCAAACCGCTTTGATCAGGAGAACGCGTCCAATTTAACCACCAAATATAGAAGAGTTGCTGCACTTTCTGAAACCATCTTTTGATGTCCTGTGTAGGGACAGCCGATTCTCATGTCACTGTATAGGGACAGAAAAATGCTTTTGATCTCCGAAGAGATGAATTGCGAAGTTGTCAGAAGTTCTTCTCCCGTACCCCTCTATGGGCTGGTGCATCAGATATTTGTGTAAAATAACACCTCACTCCCTCAGCATCTGAATTGGCAAGGGAACATGAAAACAATAAGATAGGTAGGCAGCATGACATGGGTGTTACAGAGTAGAAAAAATAACAAAGAGTAGGCAATCAGATTAAGAATCTATCCACTTTTCCTTTCCTCCCCGTATCTGATACACGGATGCAACCCCTGCAAGCAAGATTCGTCGCCCAGGTGTCCGAGCGGCGCCCTGCGATTACGTGAAGTCTCTCTGCACTCGGACTAGTATTGCTCCGCTGTACCTGCACGACTCCGGAGCAATCACGGCTTGCGATTTCAGTAGCCTTTCCTGCATTGTCCGACTGGCATTCTGTTGGTGGACATGGACTACAAAAGTTCCAGAGCGTCGATCTCCACTCGTACCTCATCCTTGCCCTTGAAACTGTTCGTCTCGTCGCAGGAACTAACCAGGATCTCAATCTTGTATGATGGCGGCATCAAGACAATGCTCGTCTTGGTCAGACTTGTAGCCAGAGCTTCTGGGCCTTGTCCTCAGGCGGCTCTCCTCCCTAGCCGACCGCGTCCGGCTCCGAGCGGTTTGCCGCCCATGGCGTCGCCATGCCCAGCAGGAGCCCCTCCTGCCCCCCTCCCGTGGCTAATCCTCCTTGACGGGACCTTCCTTAGCATCCCGGATGGCGAGGTTCACCGTGTGCCCATACCCGATGGCACTCATCGCTGCCATGGCTCCGTGGGCAACTGGCTCTTCCTCGAGCACGTTGGCGGTGGATGCTCACTGACGAACCCTTTCTCCAAGGCTGCTGTACACCTTCCTAAGTTGCACACCATTTGGTGCCGTGAGAAGACGAATGCGCACCCGAGGCCGAGATATCCGGGGTCTACCTAAAGTTGGTGCCCCTCTCGTCGCTGGACCCGTCGTCACCACATTCCGTTTTTGCTGTACTGATCATGGACAACGAATATGGGTGTGAAATTTCTATCTGCCAACCCCGAGCTGCCTCTGCATTCAGGGTGCCCAACCACAATCACATCCTTGACGTTGCATTCTTTGATGGAAAGCTGTATGCTCTCTCACAAGAGAAGCTCTTTGTTCTTGAGATTGATTCAAACTACAAAGGTACGGCTAGGATCCCACCCATGAAATGCATAGTCGATAAGGGCTATGACTGTTTGAGATTGATTCAAACTACATTCCAATCTTTTGCCGATAAGGGCTATGACTGTTTGAATTCGGGCTGAGCTCTTTTACGGTACACAATACTATGTTATACTACTGTTCGAAAAGGACTCGTAGGTAAGGATCCGACAGTTGAGAATAATTATATACTACTAAAACTTTAAGTTGTAGTATAGATAGTATGCATGAGTAGTATGGGTAGTATATGGATATGATTGGAAATATATAAAATAGCATTGTTGGGAGATCGACGGGCGCCACGGCATGCGGGTGGTGGTGGTGGCCGAGCGCTGTCAGATCGACAGGCGCCGCGTGCGGGTGGTGGCGGCGGCCGAGCGGGAAAATGTCGTGCGGAAAAAATCCCTAAATAATATATGCTGTGCTAATTATAATTTTACCCATACCAAAAACAGTCTATACTCTATACTACCACCTGGTAGTATTGTGCACCGTAAAAGAACTCTGGCTGTAGATTGTTGCAAGTAAGGTGGCTGGTTGGAGTCTTGTCCACCGTGCCAAACGAGGAACGGATGGAACATGCCCGTACTCTTTCATTTGACCTCTTTGAGGCAGACTTGACCTCCAATTCTTGTGGTCAATGGAAAAGGGTCAGTACTTTGGGAGGCCAAGCACTCTTTGTTGGCACACACTCCAAGTCTCTGCCTGCTTCGGAATGTGGAGCTCAGGAGGATTGCATCTACTTCATGCGTGACTATGATAGGGGAAAGTTTGATGCAAATCCTTTCTGCGACTCTGGTGTGTTCAACATGAGAGATGGGAAGATCGCACCCTTGTTGCCGGAGACTGCAGTAAGCTGGGCGTCCGGCATGGTTCTTCCCTACCCAAGCTATGTAAACCTTATTACAAAATAGCATACTTGTTTTTTTTTTTGAAAAACCGAAATAGAACGCTTGTTGTTTGAATATTCTCATGCAAGTACTTCTACCTTGGAATCTGGAGTGTGAATATATCTGTATTTTGGCAACAAGTTTTTGTTTTTGTATTAATATTTAATTTATGCTACCAATACAGGGCAGGAAGGAGCAGACATGTGATTGTTTTCACAAATTATATGAAGTCGTGCCTATGATTAGATGGTTCCGCATAAATTGCGGAGCAAGAGCACACGGGTGTGTCATGAAGAGCTACTTTGTTCATGCCTCCCTTTCTTTCCCATCCAAGCTCGGTTGACATGTGCAGAGCAAATTTGATAGCCTACGTGATGAGGTACTAGAAAACGAAACCTGAAACTTAACGCAGCAACTGAGCAACTTGATAATTCTGACGGGAATCCGACAATAGCAACTGGAGACACGGGTGTTTTGGGGGACAGAACAAAAAGGGCTCGCAGACACTGAATTCAATGAAAGAACCGGGGCACCCAACCAGCAACGACTCCTATATACTTACTGACAGTCATATGAAAACCGTCTAGTTTGCCATGGCTTTCTGGCCAGCCCGGAGCCCCAGATGGACGGTGGTTCTGTGAACCTGTGATTGTGCATGTGCGCTCCTAGCCGCCATTGACTACGAACTGGACTGATGCACCGCGAGGTTCGGCAACTGAATTCACAAGGGAACAAGTAAAACAATGAGAAGATTAGGCACCGTGTCATGGGTGTTGCAGCAGAGATGGTAAACTAACAGTTATAGTTTTGTGAATAACGAAAAAAGAAAAGGAGCAGACATCATTCTTATTCTGTGACTCGGTGCTGAGGACGATGATCTCCATAATCTAAACCTCGTTCCGAGGCAGGTCGACGACAAGAGGGGTTGGCCGCCCATGCGAGAGCCCATACAGTGCTGACCCTGAATGTCCGATGAACGGCGCGTGATCGGCCGTGTTCCAGATAGTTTCAGGCGATCTGTGGCTTTGATTGATTCGGCCCTCGAGCCTGTTGCCGAGTTGGGCTGCTCTATGTTTAGCTGTTGTGAAAAGATCGCAGATCAATGGAACGATGTAGTCTTGTATTGCTGGCAGCAATGTTATGTACTATGTGCTATGTGCTATGTGCTATGTGCAGTTGATTCAGTCTTTCGGTTGTGGCCACTTGCTGAATTCACAATTCAGTCTTCCGATTTTTACCTCCCCTGAGACGCCAAATTCGGAGATCACAGGCCGATTTGATCGAGGGCACTGATATCTGAAACTAGAAGACCTCCAGCTGGTTTGATCGAGGATGCTGTTTTCTTAAACTAGAAGGTCTCGAGGCAGTTCTCGCTCGCTTCGCTCGACTTTGATCGGGCTCGTGCAGCATGTCGTTTGCCTCTGACTAGGCGACTACAGCTTTTGACTTGCGTCTCTGCGTCTTGCAGAAAGACAAGCGAGCAGCCGGGCACTGCAACGTGGAGCCCAACAGCAGAATCGGACACAGGCACACCGGCCATTAAGCGCACGGCCTCGAGGTGCCTCTGCCCACCGATCTCTACTTGCATCCACTCCTCCCATCCCCTGCCCACCGCGAACTCGCCTCGTCGGTGCAAGACCCGTCGCACTCCGTTGTCAGCTTCAGTACCAGCAGCAGCCATGAGGAAGAGGAAGTCAAGGACCTCCAAGTCGATGGCGACGCCGAGGAAGCCGCCGAAGCTGGACACGGAGTTCACCTGCCCGTTCTGCGGCCACCCCGACGCCGTCTGGTGCCACATCGACCGCAAGGACAGGATCGCCAAGGCGGCGTGCCGCATCTGCAGCGAAAACTACTTCACCAGCGCCCACGCGCTCACGGAGGCTGTCGACGTCTACAGCGAGTGGATCGACGCCTGCGAGCTCGCCAACCAGGGCGTCCGCCGCTGCCGGCCGTGCCTGGTTAAAGCCTGAGGAGGATACGAAGACGATGTCTGATCGCACTGTATTTAGTTTGAGCCCTTCAGGTGGTTTCGTGCATAGATTGGTTGTTCTTACTGTTCTTTGGTGCCCGGAATTGCAGGGCAGGAAGAGTAGCCTAGTAGGCATGTAATGCTTTTGTCATAACATGTGATGTTGTGGAGATCGATGATATGGATCTCACTTCTTTTGTCTCATGATCTGAGGAGAGTAGCCCAGGGCACCTCTCTGCACCGATCACAAACCAACGCTGCTCGTTGCATCCGTTCCTCCCCTCGCCGGCACGCTGAGTTCCGAAGAGTCTCTCCGGGGCTTCCTTACTTAGTCAGCGAAAGATCCGTTGTCGGCTTCAGAGCTGCTTCCTAGCAGCCATGGGGAACAGGAAGTCGAGGGCCTCCAAGTCGATGGCGGTGACTAAGAAGCTGCCAAAGCTGGACATGCTCTTCACCTGTGGTGCTATTTAAGTGGTGTTTTCATACATATTCTTAGACTAACCCACCATTTAGCATCTGAAATAACCTCGTTTTCGCGTATGCATTGTATTTTAGAGAACATTGAAAATTGGACCTAAATGTATATTTTTGGATAAAGTCTCGAATGAGCAACGAACCTGTCAAAAACGAAGGCCAAAGAGCCCAGGCCGATCGGCCTGGTGAAACCCAAGCCAATAGGCCAGGGGTCTTCTGACCTCCTCTAACGCTCATTTTTAGCAAGCACTCCTCCAAAATAACTTAAAGGTTAAAATTGTGAAGATATGACAAGTATCACTTCGGGATCAAAGAGAAATTAAAGAAGATCAAGCAGATATTTGAAAAGTTATCAAAGATCAATCTCATCCCGAAGCTATCGACGTGCCAGACCCACATGCATAAAAAAAAGGCAGTCAGTTAAAAGATCAACGCTATTTGCTAACATGTGAGAAATCTGAATAATGTGCCCGGGGATCATATCAATTCAACTTCAAACGAACCACTATGGTAAGAAATGCAATCTCCGACAATTTGTATAACCAGATCAGATTAGGAATCTGTCAAGGGCTGCTAAAGCCTAAGTTGCATAATGAATTCTACAGACTCGAGACTATTTCATTCAAATGCTCCTGCTTATCTACAGCATGTTTTAGATTAGTCCTAAGCAAACAAAGTATACCACCACCTCAAGCACAAGTTGGCTAAAATGTGAAGACCCAAAAAGCATACTGCATACAGCAACTATCCAAAAGTACAGAAAATTTCTAAACATCCCAGCTATGATAAACAGCATGCAAGTTACACTTGTCAGTATGATATTATGAGATCTAAACATCTATCATGCAGGTAGTTTAGTAACATGTTTTTATAGCAAATTGCCAAATTCAGAACTGCCGAGCTACCGCGAGCTACTGGCTATGTTGCAAAGTGTGCAGGTCACACACTCACACTGCCATTAGAACTTCGAACATCTCACGTGCTTTGCATTACACAACAGCGGTAACTGAATGAACAAATCTGAAAAGTACAATTGTAGTGAGAACTAAATGTTCAGAGACAAAATAGCTCCAAATACTGTGATCCGGCGAGAAAAGACCAAGACCAAAATAGCTCAAGTACACACATCAGGGACAGACAAAGAACTCCAATGGTGACGTCGTAGATGGCAGACGATGACCTAACCCCCATGCTATCCACACACCTTGATGCGATGCAGATTAACGAGCGTCGGAAAAATTCGTAAAGCTTATCCACAAGCAGATTAATAGAGTAATAGGGTAACTTTTGGGTAACTGTTAGGAAATGGGAATGCGAGCAGGATTTACTCCCTCTGTCCTATGAAGAGTGCAATTCTAGTTTTTTCAAGACATATTAGTGGTGGCTTAAAAAGATCTGATACCCTTGTTTATTGGCCAAATGCAGTAAATTTTAGCATGCAAATCAGATCTGATGACTTAGTGAGGTAGATAATTAGATTCAATTTCTAAGGTAGATAGTTAGATCCAATTTCTAGGATTGCACTTTTTTATAGGATTTTTTTCAAATACTAGAATTGCATTTTTTATGGAACTAAGTGAAGAGGTGCGAGAATACAGAAACCATAACTAAGAATACAGAAATCATAACTGTTGCTCGCTAGGAGCGTGTGCTGCAGAACTAGATGAACTTTTGAACTAGCGATTGATAGAAACCCGTGAACTTGTCAGGAACAATTAGCTAATTGATAGGTTTAGTCTTCTTTTGGAAAAAAAATCGAGTGTGTATCTTTATATAAGAAGGAACATAACGTTTAGAAGATCGTTACATCGCGGGCCAACCGGAAGCACGCACACGGAACTGCAACCCCACAATGATTTACACTGAATAAAACAACTAAACAAATTAAATCAGGAGACTAGCAGAACTACTAATGCTATGTGACTCTAGCAGAACTACTAATGCTATGTGACTCCTCCTGATGTAGGCTATCCCAAGAGACGCAGGTGTTTAGCACCTGCTTCGCACCATAAATTCAGTAAATTGGAGACTTTGGCACGAATAAGGAAGAATAAACAACGATCCTCGTCTGCGTGGAGGTGCGTAGCGTGCACGATCCTCCGCCGCCGCACGTGCGCCCCGTCGGGCAAGTGGTCCATCGCGGCGGCCGCCCGGGTGGTGGTGTTGGTGGTGGCCGCGACGAGCGCGTGGGTTTCCTTGGCTAGTTGGCTTGTTGGCGCCGTTGCGAGGAGAAGGGGGAGGGAGAGGCGACGCCGCGATGGCAGACATTTCGTGGCGATGGCTTCTCCTCTACAGCTGGACTCGCGAGCGTTTGGTCGGTTTGCACCTTCCGCTGACACGTGGGGCCATTGTCTGGTCCTGGATACGCTGTCCAGTCGGGAATGGCAAACACGATCAAGGCCTTGTTTACTTCCCAATTTGGGATAGGCAAAATTGGCATTTTACCATAAATGCGCAACTGTAGCGTTTCGTTTCGTTTGTATTTGTGAATTATTGTCCAAATATTGACTAATTAGGCTCAAAAGATTCGTCTCGCAAAGTACAACAAAACTGTACAATTAGTTTTTAATTTCGTCTACATTTAGTACTCCATGCATGTACCGCAAGTTTGATGTGATGGGGAATCTTCTTTTTGCATAGTGTCAAAGTTGGAAGTTTGGAGGGAAGTAAACATGGCCCAAGTTCGTATATCAGTCTGTCAGACGCACGCGAGCATGATCCAGTGGACAGGCAGCGGCCTTCGACTCGCTTCGTGCTCATGTCCGGTGGCTCGAGCTCGCCTCGCCTCCTGCTGACAAGTGCCCCCGCCGGATCGACCTCAAGCGCCGGATCGCCGAGGCTCCTACGCAGTTTTCAGGCGGACATGGATGATGGATGTTCTCGGATTTGTTGCCTAGTCGAGTCGTCTTCTTTTAGGTATCTCCAGATATTGCAGATCTGCGGAACAGGCGTGAGAGTTGGTAATGTGCAGCAATTGACGGTAAAAGTTTGACAAGACGGCAAATCAGCGGAACGTTTGCGAATATCGCTAACAAAACACGAGGTGCTAGGGCCAAGCAGCGTCGTGTGCTCGTGAAGATTTTGCTGCAAACACAGTTGATTGAAGAATACAGCTTTATTTTTTTAAAGAGGGTTACATAGGACAAACACAATCATGTACACCACACACACACACTTAAGAATAGATACTACTTCCCTCATTGCGTTCCCTCACTGCGTGTTTCTAGAGAGGAGATTGGATCATTGCGTGTTTCAAGAGAAGAGAGAAGAGATTGGAGAATCTCTCGAGATTGGAGAGACTACAGTATCACTAAACACGTCCGCAAGTGTACTCGTTGCAACACAGAAAAAAATCTAAAATATCCACCAAAATTTATCCGGGACCGAACCTGCAACCTCTTGAGCCGGGTCCTATAAAGCAAGTACAGAAACAGAAAACAATGGGAAATCACTATCAGCCTGCGTGTCAAGTTCAGAACTATCAGCATAGCTACGAACCAAAATCTTACTGTTACCATGGCGTGCACTTGTACATTTTTACCCCGTCTCTCAAGGGTTGGCTTACAACAAAAAGGTATAATACAAGCTAGAGCAACATTTGGGGTGGGGGCTTACAGCCCGTTGCTATGGGTACAACCCGTTGCGTCAGCTTACAGCCTTACAGGTTCACACATCGCTGTCCAAAACAAAGCTCAGTGCGTTTCAGATACAGAGCTAAACATTTGGGGTGGGGGCGTCCCAGCGCCTACGAGAAGGTGTCCTCCCTATCCCCTTCTGCGACCTCACCCTCCTCGATGTTGCTAAACTCCAGGAAGTGTGTTGGCCGGTGGTCCTCGTGGTAGAAGTCCCGGGGCATGCCCAGCTTCATATTGTACTTCATCAGCGGGTCATGCTTCACTCCCATGAAGTTGAAGTTCCAAGGGACGTTATCTGGAACCTGATTGGAACAAAAACATCAAAGTTAGTGTTGGAGCAATGTGACTATAAAGATGCAAAAGAGAGGTTTTGAAGTGTGTTTAAACAAGTACATACCATATAGAAGCCAAGGAAGCGGTCACTAAGAAGCATCTGGACCTTCTCATAATGAGTTGGGAGGTATCCATGCGGGTTGCTCCCATTGTCCTTGTTGCTGCGTCCCCACTCGTAACCGCTTGGTGTCAGCTTGTATGCAGTCAACGAGCAAGATCCTGGCGTGAAGCTGCATGTCAGAATGATGCACTTCTCACCATCCCATTGTTTGTTGCCCTCCAGAATCTTAGCGTGTGATGTCAGGTCCTGGAAGAACAATGCAGTTAGTGCCATGAATTCGGTCAAAAGAAGGCAAAAAAGGTTAAGTGTAATAAACTTCTGACAACAGCTAAAAAATGCTAGATAGGGTTCAAACCTGTGGTGATAGCTGTGGAGCTTCATTTGGCTGGGTATGCATCCATCCCAATGGTTCCAGGTCATTAAGGAACTCATGCTCAGGAAGATTTGCTGGCAGGGTCACCATCTGGTGAGTTCCATGCTGCGGTGGAATGGCTATACACCTGATCTCTTTAACTTGAGGATTGTCCTGTGGACTCAGCCCATACAAGAATCCAGCGATTTGTGTCCGCAGATCTGCTACGCATATGAACTTCTTCAGTATGTTCTTTGGCATAATATAAGTGTAGCCAGTCTCCTGCAATCAGAATGAATGCAATCAGTAACCATTCAACATTTCTTTTGAAAGAGATGCACTTACTGTACTGACCTTTATATCGTCAGAATTGACATAAATGTGATTGACACGAAGATACAAGTTTGTGGCAGAGATGGCCCTGACACGCCAATCAGTCTTCGATGCGAACGCTTGTTGCTCGTATGGACTTGTTGTCGTGATAATGAGCTCATCTCCATGTACATTCGTTGTCCTTGTGGTAACAGCAGTTAACTGAGTCGTCTCTCTAGACTGCAAAAACCAGGTGAAACCAAGAGTGAGAAAACTGACAGGATTATATCTAAAAAAACAAAACACAAGGGCAACTATTTATGTTTTACCTGTTTCTCAATCTCAGCTATCTGTTGCCGCTGCTGTGATGGTGGAGCAATTTCAGCACCAAGTATGATATCTCGAATTTCAGATTGCGTCAGTGCAGAAGTATTGACATTGTTTTTCTTTGCATAATCAGAAAGAATGAGGTCCCTTAGTGCACATTCAACCTTCAACCACTGTTCATCATTCAAAGTTGGCCATATATGATGTGGTTCAGTAACAATTGTTTTGTCAGGTTTGAGCAACATCTTTGCCTTCTCGTTATTCACATGTAGAGCCCGTAGAATAAGTACGATACGAGAGAATGCTGTGTATGAAGAGATACTTTTCAACCAATCATCATATATATTATAAAGAACCATCTGTGGTTCAGTTGCCTTCAGAATAAGATCACCAAACTTCTCAATCTTTAAGCAAGCCTGGAAAGGAAGTTGCAGCTCACTGCCCTTGATAACAATGTTAGGGAAGTCGAGTAGATGGACCTCCAATGGATCCAACATGCCCTTCCTTGTCACAATAATTTGCTTTGGCTGCTCTTCTACAGGCAGAGATCGAACCAATGCAGCAACCTCCTCAGCTGTTTTCCACTTGGCCAGCTGTCCAAGACGCTTTTGCCCCGCCCATACACTTGTGTGGATAACCTGCACATTATGATCCATACTCAGTTCAAATCTTCCATGTTTAGGCCTTTAGGGTACTACAGCAATAACAAAAATTACATGAAAATTGGAACAGAAATCAGAAAAGAACGTACCTTAAGGAAAAGTTGACCAGTTCTTGGATTGAAAATGAAAATAGCACCGTTGATTGGTTTTGTGGTCAAGTTACCCTCAAAGGTTTTGTGAATAGTGACTCGATACACATTTGTATCATCCACAAACCATATGATTTGATTGCTGAAGATCTCTCCATAGTTTTGTGAAGACAGATATGGTTCAGTGGGTTCAGATGAGTACAACTGCAGACCCTTCCTTATCCTCTCCCTCAGCACATACAGAGCAGGATTTGACTGAAACGGAAAGCCAAGAAGGTTACTCAAATTGGACATCTATTACAGTACAGTGATCATCAAATCAAAAAGAGCTAGATTTAAACATAGTTTATACCTTCATGATCTTGTTCATTGCTTGCTGAAGTAGGGGCTTTGACCCAGGGAACCAGTTGCCAAAAGCAGAGTGCAAATTATACGCTAGATCAATTCCAATCATCACCCCTGCAACAGATGTCAATGAACATTAGCTATATTCAATTCAAACAAGCAAAGAAGACAGGAAATTGGCAGTTCATGGACACTCAGAAGCATACCAGTAGGTGATGGGTAGATGGACATATTGTCTGTTGTGTAATCCATGAACTTGGCTCTTGTATAACGTTCTATGTCATGCGAATCATAATCTCCCCAACGCAGTTGAACATCAATCCAATACTTGTTACTTGCTTTCTGATCGAAGAGATCCTTCGACTCAGAAACTAAGCTTGGTTTTGACATCTGCCATCTGTGTGCAGCAAAGAGGAGGATATCTGCGCATGAACTGTTCATCTTGTAACTCTTCCTGGGATGTATTGTCTCTTTCTGTACAGTCTCGATCTCCAGTGCATCCAACTCTTGGTCCAAAACTTGGCAAAGATCCATAACAACACTTTCATGTATCTTCTGCCACAAATGTGCACGGAAGATCTGGATCAGAGAAATCTTCAATGTGGGAATTTTCCCGTGCATGAATATCCCCGTAAGATCTAGCTGGACCTGGAAACCAACATACACGTTTGCACGATTGATGGTTGGTGACCACCACAGGGTAAATCTTCGATTGGGGATTTGATTGAGCCCAGAACGCTGTGCATTTGTCAGTTTCTTGTATTTCATAGACTCTTCGAAACCTGATGCCTTCTCCCAAAACAGACCCTCCCAGGTAGGGAAATAAGTTCCTTTAAATAATGTATGTTCCAGGATACCTTCTACACCACCAAGCGCTTGAATGACATCAGTTCTGTAGTTATTTAGGTTCCAAAGCTTCCCATCATGCCGCTGATGTGTCCACCAGAATGGGTTCTGTTTCAGCACTTGATATTGCTTAAAATCTGTTCTCACTCTCCATCCTTTATCATAGGCTAGCGTATGGCGGTCCTTTTGGAAAAGAGTGTTGATACGAGGTATACCTCTATCCCATGAGTCTTCAAGATCCTCAAGGGTCAACCGTCTGTTTTGAGATTGTGCTTCCTGCCTCTTCAAAGCATACTCAGCCCAAACACGCTGTGAATCAATAAACTCACTCTCCCATGGCTGGATGTAGCGATACAAGTTAGGAATAAGCTGGTCCTCTTCATGGCTCATACCACTTCGGAAATGTGTTACACCAACATCTGTCTGCTTACTGTACCTAAGATCGCTTTGTGGTATAAGAATATGACCCATCGACAGCATTCCTAGACCTCCAATTTCCTTAGGTGTATAGAAGATGACAGGAGGAAACCTACTAGGCATCTTTGAATTCAGGCCAATCTTTATACGAGTCTGGATCTTGTTTTCACATTTGACAAGTAAATCCAAAAGCTCCTGCGTATGGACTGTTGCTTCGCGGAAATATGTCATAAGGCCAATGAGAGCTGTATTCCACTTGTTGACTATCTTGGTGAATGTTGTTGACCCTGATGACATTAGAATCTGCCTAACACGGTTCTCAAACACCTTCATATGCTCATCATCGACTCTCAGAAAGGCAATTGCTGTCCTTTCTTTTGTCTGTTCATTCTGCAAATTCCATACTCCATCCTTTGTGTTGCTGAATGCCTCCTGAGTCATTCGTATCTTTGGCAGTATACGGACTTCAAACCCACACATGCTAAAAAGCAGGTTTGGATTGTCCTTGCTGTAAACAGAGACAAAGCTATTCTCCCATTCTAAGGTTGTAATACTCCTTGGAAGGCGGTTCTTCATATCCCAGAACACACTTCTTCCAAGATTTACATCATGTTTCATCAGCCTCATTCTTGCATCTCTAGGCCAACATTTCTTGTTATTGTAGCCAACCATGTTCTCATTGTTAGGATCAGGATGTTCTGTCAAGTACCGCTGAATTAGATCTCGCGCTTCCTCATGAGTGAAGCGGAACAATATGTGCACCTTGTCAATATATCGAGAATACAATCTGATGGGATGCCTTGTCTCAATTTTTGTGTCAGCATATGTAAGGAACTCATTTGGCATCTGAGGTGGCCCAGCAAGCTCACTTGCACGTGTTAGACCGAGAATCAGGAGATCCAGCACAAGGCCATAATACTGAACAACAAAAGATGCAAACTGAAGCCCTCGAATGAGACCATAAGAATTTGTGTGGCTCATGTCCTTGTAAGACAACACAACATTGTTCTTTGCAGTAACATAATCAGCTATGTTATGATCTAAGACCAACCGAAGAAGCCTGTTCAACAGTGTCAGATCAATTTTTTCAAAGAACTTCTCAAATTTTGTCTGGAGCATCACAACACACTGTCCATCACTTGTGTCCCATACATCCTGTAAATTGTTTATGCCCTGGCACCATTTATAAACAAGTAGAGGTGGTGGTTCAGAATCAGCAGGCTTCACCCAATTTGGGAAGAGATGGCGTTTGTCCCCCTCGTACCACAAGTACTGGTCAAGGTATGCATCAGTGATTTTTTCAAGAGGTTCGATTTCATATACTGGGATCAAGTAGCTGTATAAGTCCATGAATTCTATGCCAACTTCTTTGAACGCCCGCTGAGTAAGAAGATGCCTTTTAATCCTTGACAGTGCTTCGTGTGGATTATCGTAAGCCTGTTCAATCAACCCAAGCTCCTCCCGTTGCAGTTGGTTCAACCTAACTGCTACACTGTATGACTCCTTCAGCCTTTCCAGTGCAAGAATAAGAAGTTTGGTGTCATGCTTGTATGATAGTGGCGGAAAAGGAATTGGTGAGAACTTCCTTGATTCCAGCCAGTGAACTGTTGTTGTATAAATAGCAACAGCTTCCTCAGGAGTTACATATGGCCCATCTTTCAGGTAATTGTGTTGCCTCTCTTGTTCTGCCTTCAGCCATAGACGAGTTAACCTTCCAAGATTTTTCCGACAAACAGTCTTGTCAACTGTAGCACCACGCCTGATACGCTCACGGTTGTAATGAGCAACATTCGTCCACCAATCTGCCTTTGACTTCACATAACGAAGAATCATGTTCTCAATAGGCACAGGTAGGCCAGGGACTTTCCATGGGATATTTGCCTTCCAGCATCGCCATGCCTCACTAAGATGCTGTAATATAGTCCGGGCCTTGTTTTGTTTGATGCCCTCTGGCATAGCATCTAGAACATCGTGCATAACTGCAGCACGAAGCTCCAAATCAAAATGAGACTCAACACGTTGCTTTGTTACGGTTTTGGCTACTCCCTTCGAATGCCGACCCTCAAACTGCCTTGCCAACAAATTACCCAACCAGCGCTCCAATAATGGGACAATACCGCGAAGGAAGAAGAGCCACACTCTCCACATTGGAGCCCAAAACCCACAGCCAGGTCCTTTTCCAACAGGGCCAGTGTTGAAACGGTAATATATCAAGTGCTTCAGATCCTTGCACATCCTAATCTGCCTCATCAATCGGTACTTGTACCTATACATACCAGTTAGCTGGCCAACATGAGAGAATATGTATTGCAGACCATCTGCCAACTGGAAAGCATCAACATTTCCCAGACGGAACTGGATGTTAGCATCAACGACCAACTTAGTAAGTCGTAAAATTTCACGACACAGATGGAATGCATTTCCAAAACGAGATTTTTTCCTTTCCTTTGTTGTAAGAGTCTTCACGGGTTTCAAATTGAAATTGTAGTCTAAATGAAGATAGTTAAGATTCTTCCTGTGAATCAACAAGTTCAGCATGTTGTACCCCTGCTTGCAAACTTGCAGGCCTGCTTCCGCCCAGTCAAGCTCAGTAGTTTGGAAAAACTTTGTTGCTTGGAGTGAACGGAACAGATGCTTCTTTTTCTGAGCCTTGGGAGGCCTATGATGTAGCTCATTGAGTACATAACACTTCAACAGCTTCTGGTAACTCACACGAACTTTCACAGGATAAGCTGGTGGGCTGAAAACAGGCATTAAGAAAGATAAAAGTCAGTTGAGCGGTAATATGAATATTGAAATATACAATAGAAGAACAAGGAATAGACTGTGTGTGGTATCAAACTAGCACTCACCAATGCTCCTTGAACCACTCCGATACAAGAGGAATGTCCTCTGCACGACGTGTTCTGCCAGATCGCATGTTAAAAGGCTTTGGAGCAAAAAGCAATGATATACCAGCGGCTGTTGTATCAGTGTAGAGTTCAGTGCTTTTCAAGAGAGGTTCCACGTCTTCTGGGAGACAAAAATCTTCATCATCATCCTCTTCGGTTACTTTCCTCTCCCGACGATCAACCTTGTTAGTTGAAGTGATGGGATTTATCAGAGGATCATAGTAGAATGCTGGCAAATCTGGATCCTCTGTCTTGATATACATTATCATGGGGGTATGATAGATCCCAAGTCTCACTTTCCTTGGCCTGTTATTGTATAGATGAGGGAAAGCAATCCTATACTCAGTTCGAAGTGGCTGACGTATGATGAGTTTATTTATGTCATTAAACTCATTCCAGTCCTCATCACCCTTCTCCATATCACGGTACAGCGGTTCAAACTTCGGACCCCCTGACAGAATATAGATCTGTTAGTTCTAGATAGGAAAAAAAATAGCACATATCGAACAATAATGACAGTAGGCAGAGTTTCCCTCTTCTGACAAAATATATGACAATATATTAGATAAAAAGAAGATGCGTTATTTATCCAAAGACCTTGCCACTAGGAAGACAGATACACAACATTATACTTGGTGGGCTAAATTTTCGTGTACCCGTTAACATGAAAACTTCAATCCCATGAAAGCCTACTTGGTTCTAACCCCACTGGAATAAAAGGTGGCAAAAATCATGACAGTGACAATAGCTTACGAAACTTGAAGCGGACATGCATACCTGGAATGCACATATTTAGTGCTTTGGCAGTAAAGAAAGATTCCATATCAAACAAGTAGAAATAATTCCTATCAATCAGGTCTGACAACAGCTGGCCAGCAAGGCGATATAGTGTTGCCATTATGGGAAGAGATAGATGCCATTTCCTGTAGCTGGGGCCGTTTATAAGCTTGGTCTTCATAAGAGGCTTGTGGTCATAGAACCATTCATATACAGCTGCATCTTCTTCACTGTCCAACTCCAACTGTATGGCCTCGAGTGGTTCAACATCCAACAGATTATCAGCATAGTCCAGTGGAGGCTCCTCATCATCAAATGGAGGAAAGCGCATTCGTTTAAAATGCCGCCTATCCCTCTTCTCTCTCCGCATCATGATCCACATTGTACCCCACTGAGAAGCACATTAAAAAGGCAGGTTTAAGCATAAAAGAAAACATAAAGTACATGTAACAACTGGTTGTACAGTTTCACAAAGAATAGCAGTTTCTAGCATATAAAAAGCTCAATATGTAAAAAGGGTGTGAGAAGTCTATGGATTGTTACCTGTGCAAGGTATATGGGTTCCACCACCCAGGGGATTTCATTTACAAAAGTGATAGCCCCAGTAATGTGATACAAAATTTTCACATGCCGAACCTGAAAACAAAAACAAATTACTCAATGAAATGCCACAAGCCTGAGTGATTACACATAAAAAACTATTTAACTGTACATCTAAAAGGACATGACAAATACCTGCTCCCAAGGCATTGGCATGTTCTCCAGTAGTTTGTAGACAGCATGGGGCACAAATTTGAGCGCTCCAAGATAAACACGCTTGTCGTGCCTGTACTTCTTGGAGGACATGTCTCCGTGATCTCTGTAATGAAATAAGAAAGCATAAATAAAATGCATCTTAAACAGGACATACACTCTACAAAAAGAAAGGGCATCATCGGAACATGGAAATCCACTGGATGTATAATAAAACATATTTATGCAGATAAAAGGTCCAACCAGCTAGCACCTGAATGCTAAAAGGATACATCTCAAGTAACACAAGCTATGGATGCCACCTTTACCATAGAAACCTTCTCTCAGATCCCACAACAGTATTAAAACAGCTATGAAGACCATCGCTACCATGGCCTACATCATCCATTAATACACATAAATTGGGACTGAAGGTCTGAAGCCAATTTCAGTATCACAAAACATCACTAGTCACTAGGTAACAGCAAATGGGCGTGCATACCACACAACAGTTGAATTACCCACGCAGCTGTAACCTTCCAAAAGGCACATCAGATTCTCTAGTCGCACAGCATGTAACACTAAACTAGAGGCCCATCGAAACCCAATCAGTTCAAAGCTATGCATAACTAAAACAACCCGAACCCGTAGCCCAGCACGAACCAAAAAGCAATAAAACTTAGCCAGGATCATAAAGCAAAAGCCGAAAACATCTAAGGGGGAGGCGGATCTGGATGTTTACCTGATGATTTTGCGGACGTGCTCAGGAGGCATGTCCTCCTTCTGCGCCTCGACGAACCCAAACTTGCGCTTGTCTCCGTAGCGCTTCGAGTTGAGCTGGTGCCACTTGCGGGCCTTCTCCACCAACTGCGCCTCCAGCTCCGCCGGCGTCAGCGGCTTGGCGCCCTGCGGCGCCCCGGCCGGCGGCGGCGGGGGCGGGGGCTGGCCTGCCCCGGCCCCCGTCGTGCCCGGAGGAGGCGGGGCCGCCGCCATGTGCGGCGGCGGCGGAGGCGGCGCGCCGTTCCACATCGGCGACGGGGCGGCGCGGCGGCCTCCCGCAGCGGCCTAGGGTTTTAGCGTCGTCGAGCGGGGTGGTGTGTGTTCGAGAGGGGTCGGGGTAAAAGAGAAGGGGAAAAGATGGAGATGGGAGAAAGAAACCGATGGGATCGGTGTGGCTTGGGGATATTTGTATCCGAAGGGCCTTGCGACTATGATGGCGGTGCAAGCGAGCCGACTTTGGTGGTTTGGGCCGAGCTGTGAGCAGCTTGACGGGCCTTGTTTGCTGTGTCGGTTTGGGTGGGATGGCCCGCTGGCTCTTGCGACTTCTCCAATTTTCCAGTATTTTTCCGAGTGACGTGGTGGAATAAAATTGGGCAAACTGGATATGCAGCGTCAAATGGTTAGCAACAACACTTCACAATTTTGCTAGCAAACGATTCTTAATTTTAATATATCTTTCATTTTTTTATAGCCGTAGCATGCATTATGTGAATTGTAACGACATCGAGCTTAAACTTTTCACCGTTGCTTTCGTGAAACTAGTGCATTCAGAAATCAGAGTTCTGAAATATCTTTTGATTGAATTGTTGAATCAGTGAGCACATAAAACAAGGTGGCCCAATTAAGTTTCCCTTCCTCGATTATAATTGAATTCAGAACCAACTTCAACAGAATTTGCTCAAAGAGCTCAAAATCCATAAAAAGCTTTTAAATAGAAAATTCAAAGCAGTTTGTTTAGGCTTTCACCCTCGCTTCATCCAATCGAATAACGCTTGAGCTGCTACATGCACCGCAATAGAGCGTGCGATTAGAATAGTGAGTTGAGACTTTTGGAGCATCATCCCTCGACGACGCACGCTGCCGTGCCCTGCTTTTGCTCTGCACCCGCGCTCATCCTTCGGGTGGCTCATAACACGTGAATGATTTTTGAGAGTATGGCTTGGTACTAACACAGTAACACGACAATGGAAAATTTGAGTATAGTTCACGGAAATCCTACAAAAGTTTACAGCGTTTTGGACTCAAACTCTGAAACCGATTCAGATTCGTAGTTTCGTACCGAAGGTAGGCACGGTTTCCTGCCTTCGTGGCGCCGCCTTTGAGAGCAGGGTTTTTTCCTCACCGCCTCAAATAAAGCCATCAACTGATCTGAGTTATCACAAACATGGACACGATGACGACGCCATCAAGCCGCGGCCGTCCACGCGCCCTACCTCGCCTTGAAGCACGTGACAGGTTCAGACCGTCCCGTCTTCTTCAGCGTCTCGGAGAAGAAGGCCATCGGCGTCGACGGCACCGGCGAGCTCAAGAACAGCAACTTCTGGGCAACCCCGCAGGGCTGGGTCCTGGTCCGCGACGCCGCCGCCTCGTCCACCTACCTTCTCGACCCTCACGACCCTCGCACGAGGATCCAGCTGCCGCATCTGCCGGAGGACAACCTCCCTCCCGTCTGCACCTGCCTGCTCTCCGGCTACCCCGACGATCCTGCCAATCCAAAGGGGTGCCTCGTTCTCCTGATCGAGCTCGACAACCCAATCATCCGGTACTGTCGCATCGGCGGCGGCGGCGGCGACGGCGACGAGTGGGTGAAACACGAGTACGACATCGGGACTCTGGATCTACCCGAAGGCAGCAGCGAGAAGCTGGTCATGTGCTCGGTCGCGGCGTGCAACGGCAAGTTCTACTTCAACGGCGGCTTCGACGAGCTCAGCGTGCTAGAGTTCGGTGGCCCGGTGGCGCCGGCGTTCAGCTCGGTCGCCATCCGTGACGCCGTCGAGGAGCTCTTCATGGTCTCCTTGCTGTCGGCCACCGACCTCAACGTGTCTACCGGGTTGTTGCGCCCAGGATGGACTTCTCGAGGCAGGAGTGGCGCGAGGTAGGTGACATCGGCGGCAGAGCGTTCCTGCTGTCGCCGTGGTACGTCGGCGCCTCGGTCAGCGGGCGAGTGTTGGGATTGTCAAAATCTGAACACCTTCGAGCGCCGTCCACACCGTATAAGAAATCCTTTGACCTCGCAAGTTTTACATCAAATATAAAGAGGCCCGGAGTCTTTCAAGCCTCGCAAGTTCTTAACTGAGTGTTGAACAAGTAGGGGTAACAGTGGAGTTCTATAAAAGTAAAACTCAATTACCTTCGAACGTCGTTAGTAGGTCTTAAGACTTTGCGCGTCGGCGGCCAGGAAAGCGAAACCCCTTTAACTTTGCACGCTCTATGGAGGCACCACTGATAGTAAATCTCGTATCCATGCATCACCTATACTCCTGAAAGGACTCGAGGATAATGGCTAACTCCCACTAGGTTAACCTTCGAGTGTTCAGAGTCAGTTCCGGACACCGAGCTTTTATCTTTTTACTCTTTACTCAGAAATGATCCTCGAAGAAGAACTATGCGAGGTTAGAATCTCTCGACAAGACTCAACGAAGCAGGCGTCTCGAGGCTAGACGTTCGTCTCAGATCGCGGATGAAGTCTCGAGGCTGGACGATTGGCTTAAAATTAAGATGAAGTCTCGAGGTTAGACGACGGTAGGCGTGAGAAACGTGACCACATAGAAAAGTTCAATTTGTACGTGTGTTCCTTTATGACCTTTATGTACGGTATATCATAGAGATACAATGGTTGAAAGAGGATATTTTCAGAATGTAAAGTAGATCGTGGATCACCGCAAGAGAGGAGCTTTTCCGAGCAACGCTTTTTCAACTGAAAGGAACAACCAAAAGCGAGTGTGGGCCGGAGGCGAACTGCGTCTGCATGGCGTATGCGGAGACGAAGCGCCTCATGGTATTCAACGTGAAAGACGGGACAACGAAGATGCAGGACCTGGATGGAGCTCCGGTGTCTGAACTAGCGTTGTGGATGCTGCCTACGAACCCATAGATCGTTGCATAGGCTTTGCTTTGTGGTTTTCGCGTTGATGTTTATTTTTAAAGTGCAATGTTTTCTCTAGCAATTATTTTGTAGCCTGTTATGAAGAAGAGCCTTTACTAATAATCCTGTAAAACTTACAGATGCTTGCAAGAGTTGTTCGTCAGGACCGTAAAAAAAAAAGACCAGTCAAAAAAGAGTTGTTCGTCAGCAAATGAAACACATCTCGTTGCAGCAAATGCTTGCTGTCTTGCTGATGATTGTTAAAGTTCCACTTTCAATTCGTTACTGAAATTCAGGCCATGGCCGTGTATACCTTTCAGTTCTAAGAGCAAACAGTCCTAATTCCTGGTGGCTACTTAACCATATGAACAAAACAGCCATGGCATAAGATTAAAACGGAAAAAAAAAAGGAAACAGCCATTACATTATACATGATTTTTTGAGCGACTTGTTCCTTTGATTACCCGTGAGTTTTCTGCTCACGAGGTGGTTCATACCTTCAGGAGTAGCAATATACTCGCTCAAGGTGAGGCTGTGTTTTCACTCAACGTGAGACCATAAAAAGTTTATTACTAACCCGCTTACGTTTTTTTAACTTTGTGGAGCCGGCCTGGTCAATTTAAATAATATGCTAAGATAAATTTGCATTTTAACATTCATCGTGACATGTATATGATATCACGTGAAATAAATTTATTTTCTGTAATTTAAGTTCCAAAACCACTCTTTGCTGCCCAAACAGTAAAGGTTTCTAAAAAAACTCAAACAGTAAAAAAGAAATCCCCTTTTAAATTCTCACCAGTTCTCAACATACTTGAATATGAGAGGTTAGAATTAAATATCTACTTTCTCCATATCATTTTAGTTTTGTTCTAAGTCAAGCTATCCTATATCTGATCGAGTTTAAGGGGGAAGAATATCAACATGTACGGCACAAAGTGGTATCACAAAATATTGCCATATAAATATGAATAAATTTAAGATAGCTTGATTTAGAATGAAAATAGACTGACACTCCTTTTTATACACTTCAAACAAATCTAAAACGGACTTTTTTTAAGACTATGGCAAAGGTAAAATAGTAAATTTTACCAGCTGTCTTTAAACTTGTCCTGAGTTCTCATCCCACATAACAGTCCTTAAACTTGTCCCGAGCTCTCATCCTAGTTCCGGTACTCTCGAAATGGACATAACAGTCCCAACTTGTCCCGAGATCTCATCCAGGTCCATAAACTTATCCCGAGATCTCATCCATGTCCATAAACTTGTCCCGAGATCTCATCCACTAAAACTTTGAGTTGGATTTAAACTTGATCCAAATCCTCATGATTTTTTTATCAATTTTGAATGAGATTCGAAATTGGTTTCAACTCGTGATTTTTGGATTGATTTCGAGTGGGATTCAAACTTTTAGGACTCAAATTGATCCAAAGTTTATGAGTATTTGAAATCAAGTTTGAATCCTATTCAAAATTGGCCAAAAATTCGTGAGGATTTTAAACAAGTTCAAATCTCACTTAAAATTTTAGTGGATGAAACCTCAGGACAAGTTTGTGGATCTAGATGAGACCTCCAGACAAGTTTAGGGACTGTTAAGTGCATTTTGAGAGTACCGGGAATAGGATGAGAGCTCAAGACAAGCTGAAGGTTTAGGATGAGAGCTCGGGACAATTTTAATGACCGTCATGAGTATTTTGAGAGTACCGGGATCAGAACGAGAACTCGGAACAAAACAGTTCAAGAACTGCGAGTGAAATTTACTCAGGGGGTGTTTGGCAGGGAGGGGCTAAATTTTAGCCCCTGTCACATCGGATGTTTGGACACTAATTAGGAGTATTAAACATAGTCTAATTACAAAACTAATTGCACAACCCCTAGGCTAAATCGCGAGACGAATCTATTAAGCCTAATTAGTCCATGATTTGACAATGTGGTGCTACAGTAACCATTCGCTAATGATGGATTAATTAGGCTTAATAGATTCGTCTCGCGATTTAGCCTATGGGTTCTGCTATTGGTTTTTTAATTAGCTCATATTTAGTCCTCCTAATTAGCATCTGAACGTGTGATGTGACAGGGCTAAAGTTTAGCCCCTGACATCCAAACGCCCCCTCAGGTAAAACGACAATAACGCTAGCTGAATCGACTGCCTTTGTTTGTGCGGAGCACGCCGTGGGGGATCACGCCACTATAGGTCAGCACAGCGAGATCAGATCCCAAATGACCCCACTACTCCCCATGGACTCAACTAAACAAAACCGAAACACAAAGCAGGGGCCTCTTCGCAATTCCCACCACCACCACCACCACCACCGTCACCACCGCCCGCCCCCAGATCCGCCCGGCCGTCGTCGCCCTCCTCCTCCGCCCCCGCGGGCGGTGAGATCCCCCGCCGCCCCGCCCTGGATTCCGTCGAGAAGATCGTCGAGGACTTCGCCATGGACCTCGCCATCAACCCCTTTTCTTCCTGGCACCCGCTCCGGTGAGTCGTCCTCTGCCGCATCCACCTCGTCTCCTCCCCTCCGATCTGCTCGTGGCGTGACCGGGTCGGCATGGGCGTTGTTTCCACAGGGACATGATACGCTCGATACGCGCGTGCAAGACGGCCGCGGAGGAGCGCGCGGTTGTGCGGCGGGAGTGCGCGGCGATACGGGCCGCCATCAGCGAGGGCGACCAGGACTACCGGCACCGGAACATGGCCAAGCTCATGTTCATCCACATGCTCGGCTACCCCACCCACTTCGGCCAGATGGAGTGCCTCAAGCTCATCGCCGCCGCGGGCTTCCCCGAGAAGCGCATCGGCTACCTCGGACTCATGCTGCTGCTCGACGAGCGGCAGGAGGTCCTTATGCTCGTCACCAACTCCCTCAAGCAGTATCCGCCCCACCTACGCCTGCCATTTGTGTTCGCTGATGCTGTTATACGTTATTTCTGATTTATATGCTGATACAAGAGAATTTGCTACTACTTAACGTGGGCAGAGATCTTAACCACTCGAACCAGTTCATTGTGGGGCTTGCACTCTGCGCCCTTGGCAACATATGTTCTGCTGAAATGGCTCGCGATCTGGCACCTGAAGTGGAGAGGCTGTTGCAAAATAGGGATCCTAATACAAAGAAGAAGGTACTCATTTCGACATGATAGTTTAACCCCTAGTGAAGTCTGTTCGGGCACTGTAACAATAGTACAATACTCCCATTCCAGTAGCGTAGTGTAACTCTCCTTATAATTCTACATATGAAAGAGTTAGCTATTAAGATGCTTCAAGGACCAGAATAATCGTTGCCATTTCACTATTTAGTTGATAACACCACCGAAACTATGCTTAAGAGGTAAGTGATAAAGTGATAGTGCTGGAAAATCATGCACATTTAGTTAATATACTGGCAGTCTAGCACCAATAAAATTGTCATTAACAACCCTTATTTTCTTTTTGAGTATTCTTGCCGCTGTCATCTCATAGCTTACACCCTGAGCATTTTCCCAGCTTGACATTTCACCCTTCACCAGTACTTTATCATTTTTTATTAGCTTGTGAAATGTGTGTTGTGGAAAATTCTTGTTGATTCTCTAGCTCTTGCTATTTTGTAGGCTGCCTTATGCTCTATAAGGATTGTAAGAAAAGTCCCAGACTTGGCAGAAAATTTCATGGGTGCTGCTGCATCATTACTGAAGGAAAAACATCATGGGGTTCTTATATCTGCTGTTCAGCTTTGCACGGAACTCTGTAAAGCCAGCACTGAAGCATTGGAGTACTTGAGGAAGGTACAGTGCATGACAAGAGCAATGCTTTTTTTTCTTCCCTGGAGAATTATCTACACACATAATGCTCGTACTCTCAAAGTTAGATAGCAACAGCTGTTTATTTTCCATTACTCATTTGTGTTAATAAATACTGTTTATCCTTGCATGTTTTCCATATTAAGATGCCTGAGAAACTCAACCATTATTGTTTTCATTCACACTAGTGAAAGAGACACTGTTAAAAGAATTTCAAGTTTTGTATCCCTAGTCCAAATTTATCCACTGCTTTAGTTTTGGAAACCTGGCATGATCTTTTAGTTTATGTGACCCATCTGTTGTCTTTACACACACTTAACTTTAAATAAGCTGGGCATTTTATGTATTTTTCCTTTTACCATCAATGAAATATAAGATGCTGTTGATTAATCATTCCTCTTATTTACTTGCCTCAATAGATCATATATTATGAGGTACCCCAGACACTGATTTCTAGGCAGACACTGCAGCATTTTGATCAATGCCATTCGTTAGTTTTCTGTTATCTATCTCAAAAGGCCTGTGAGTGATAGCATCATTAGAAGTGTTAGAATTGGATGCAGGCAAATATGGTCGTTCTTTGTTATCCAATGGCGTGCCTGATCTATGTTTGATGTGGGCTTTGCCCAGTAAGGTGGAACGTGTGTGTTTGTGGTGAGAGCGTGTGTTTTTGTGTGTGTATCTGTTCATGTTGCCCTCAGGTCATTGTGTACAGACCTTGGTAGCTGTAAAGAGTAGTAACACGGTGTAGAATCACAGATGACTTGATAGATGGTGGGAGGTGTGGGATACACATGTACCACCCAGGTGCGAGTCCTCTTTGACTCGGAATTTAGGTGCTTGTTTCTTCATATTTACAATGGGACCTAGTTCCTGCTAGCCTGGTCGTTTTTTTAAATCAGATGACTTGATAGGCAACACTAACAACCTCAGTTCTCACATCTGTATGTTCCACATCGTAATGCATAAATCTCAAAACTAGCCCCTGCTAATTTGGATGACTCTTTTTTCTTTGTATGCAACCATTCCCTATGCTGAATCTGCACCGGAAATTATTTTTTTTCTTCTGTTCTGCCTCATAGATGATTTTTTTTGACATTGTTGTTGGATGATACCATGAAGATCATTGTGAATTTGCATGTTTTTTTTTGCGGCTATAAATGTTCTGACTAAGGCTTCTTGTTGCAGAACTCTCTTGAAGGTTTGGTCCGAATACTGAGAGATGTGTCCAACAGTTCATATGCTCCTGAATACGATGTTGCTGGCATTACAGATCCGTTCTTACATATCCGAGTGCTTAAACTCATGCGAACACTGAGCCAAGGAGATGCAGATTGCAGTGAGTATATTAATGATATTCTTGCTCAGGTGATGTGTTCATCTTTCATTCTATAATTGTACAACTACCAGAGCCCTTCTTCTGAATAATTACCACAACTCACGTATTACAGTACTATACAAAACTATAATAATATGAACTCCTAGTGGCACTACCCTGAGTAATTTGTAATTTGTTAATTTCGAATTGGTGCTGTTTCATCTAAATCTTGTTCAGTGAGTTACTGCTGTCGCGTGTTAGATTCTGAAAACTGTGTTATATGATTGTTGATTTATTATTATTATTTTTGTGCCCTTTTCGGTTATCTTTGCACTTGGCATTCCTGATAATAAATACTTGGATTTGTTTTCCAGGTTGCAACGAAAACCGAGTCAAATAAGAATGCTGGAAATGCTATTTTATATGAATGTGTTGAGACCATAATGGGCATCGAAGCTACCAGTGGTTTACGTGTGTTGGCAATCAATATTTTGGGTAGATTTTTGTCCAACCGTGATAACAACATAAGGTAAATTTACTCTTTCTTTCAGCCAGCTGATATTGTGAACTATTTTTTCTTCATATTGGCTAAAATGGTGAAGATGATATTTTTTTGGGGCTAGTTTGATGGGTAAGTTATTTGGTCTTGACTTGTTCCTGTAGAATATGAGAATTATTGAGAGGCTTAGCGATTGCAGTGCTATCTTGAGACAGCAAGAATGGACGGAATGCATGACTGAGTTTTTCTAATAGTAAAGTGCTTTCCATCTCTCATAATTAAATTCTTACTGTATATACCGCCTTTTCAGATATGTTGCCCTGAACATGCTTATGAAGGCCATTGCTGTAGACACACAAGCAGTGCAGAGGCACAGAGCAACAATTTTAGAGTGTGTCAAGGTAACCAAGTACACTTTGCCAGACTAATGTGATGTGTCTGTTCCCTTTGGCCCTTTCTTCTACAAAGTAAAATATGCTCATCATGTACAACTTTGGAACAATATTCACTTATGATAGTTTGCTGAGAGCTTGAGATAAGGGTCTGTTCATTTCTGCATATCTTGAGAAGACAGTTCTGCCCTTCTTTGTATTCTGTCCAGTCTGTTCTTAAATTATATGCAGAACAAGAGAAAAAAATACTAGCTATTTGATCCATGTATAAGTCATTGTTATATTTTCATCCATACAACTTAAAAGCATCCTCAACACACTTTCTATTTACCTGCCTTGCTTATGAATTTGTTCTATTGACCTGTCACTTCCTACTGGACTCCTAGCCTTCTTTTGTACTCATATTTTCAATCGCATATGAACTGTCAGGATGCAGATGTCTCCATTCGCAAAAGGGCCCTGGAACTTGTTTACCTACTTGTCAATGATACAAATGTAAAGCCTTTGACTAAGGAGCTTGTTGATTACCTTGAAGTGAGTGATCAAGATTTCAAGGACGACCTCACTGCTAAGATATGCTCAATAGTTGAAAAGTAAGTTGTTAATTATGGATCCAGCATTTCTCCTTGTTGTGAATGACCTACGGTTCGTGCAGTTGTGTTCTCTCTAGGTGCAATTGGAAGGAGGGGGGGGGGATCTGATGTGCATGTTCCTTTTTGCTCCAATGGTTACTGTATATCCACTGATATTAGATGTATATTGATTATTGAAATAAATTGACATACAATAAAGATATTTGGCTGTTGAGTACATGCTGCACTTTCCTCCGGTACCGTGTCTTTGTTGTCTCTTAGACAGAGGGAAGTGAATGGAATAAGGGAACATCATTCATTAACAAGTGAAGAATTGATTTGCTCTCATTTGAATAGTAGCCTTTCTTATCATGCCCATGCCCTGTTTTGATCTTGCCTAAAGTCTTTAAGCATGGTTCTTTTAGCATAATAATTATTATTTCAGCCTAATTTTCTGGATGCTATCACCTATCAAAATATATGACACATACATCATTCAGTTCTCTTTCCTTTGCAGTACGCTAGATGACAGGCTATGGTATAAATGTTTTAGTTTCCTAGCCACATAACTTGCAGCACTATGTTGTCTTCTGCTGCATTTCATGCTTTTATTCCTTTGCTCCCCTCCCCCCTTCTGCTGAACTACAGCTCATTTTTGGTTACTTAATTATTTTTTATCCATATCTGTGCTTGATGAGTTGTTTAGAATTTGGTGCTGGTATAGGATAAATTTTATGGAATATCTTGTTTACTTCCTGTTGATTTACGGGAAATTAATGGTTTGGCATTTTTTGTTAGGTTTTCCCAGGACAAGCTATGGTACTTAGACCAGATGTTCAGAGTTTTATCACTGGTACGTGGAGCCATACAGTTATTATTACTTTCGGGACCCCTTCTATTTTTTTTGGCTCGATATTAATTCGACATCTATACAATTTTTCCTTACCTAATTACTGGAGTCCATTAAAACACTCTTGATGTTTTGTAGCCAAAGTTCTCATCCACAGTTTTAGGGGGTTGTGGTTTGTGCAATGTTGGTGATTTCTATTATAAAATTGTTACGTCTCCCACACCTTCCAGACGCGATAACTGCACCTGTAAAAAGACTCATGACCAACTTACTATACCAAAATTCCAATCGTCAAACAGTCCATCATATTTAATCTAGCATGCACCTCTGTTAATATATGATTTACCTTCAGCCAATCAAGTCTCTGAGTCTGTAAATGTATAAGCATGAATTTCTGCTGCACTTATAAATTAAAGAGTCTTGCATGCACCTTTACTTACTATATAATTTACTCTTATATTAACAGGCTGGAAATCATGTAAAGGATGATGTATGGCATGCTCTTATAGTTCTAATAAGTAATGCATCTGAACTTCAAGGATATTCAGTCAGGTCATTATATAAGGCATTGCAAGCATGTGGTGAACAGGTATTGAGAAATAATTAGTGTTCTTTGTACCGTATACTATTGGATTATGTATCTAATGTGCATAGATCTCTTCTATGTTGATATGTTTAGGAAAGTTTAGTTAGGGTGGCTGTTTGGTGCATCGGTGAATATGGAGAAATGCTGGTCAACAATGTTAGTATGTTGGACATTGAGGAACCGATCACGGTGAGTTGGAAGTTCTTGGTAGCCATCTCTATTTAGTGATACACTTTCTACTGAGAAGACACTGCACTGATAATTCCATTTTGTATCATTATGTATTCTTGTTACTTTTTCATGCAAATAATTTGTTATTGGACCGTTCCAAATTTGGTGCATGTAGGAAGTTGATAACTCCACGCTGAACTAAAATCTTCTCACAGTATCCTCCCTTGTGATCTTCTTGCGATTACTTATGTTAGCTATAATGGATGTCATCAGAAGTGACATGATCATTTGTTTACTCGCATGGCTGCATGTACGGTTGATTGGAGAATTATGACTTTATAGAGTTTATAGCTTAAGCCTCTTCCATTTGTTGCCATTTCTCTTTATGTATTTCATTTAGAAGCACTGCTCCTCAAATTTTCTAGTGTCAAACGGCTTGGCCAATTTCTGATCTTGTTCAGGTAACAGAATCTGATGCTGTGGATGCTGTAGAGGTCTATCTTAAACGCTACTCTGCAGATGTTACTACTAGGGCTATGTGTCTTGTCTCCCTTTTGAAGCTTTCCTCCCGGTTTCCACCAACCTCGGAGTAAGTTATTTTTGAACTGGACCTGTGTCATAGTGGTTTGAAAATACTCTGTACCGTAGCGGGACAACCTACCAATGACTCAAATGCACAGTTCCTTTTTCTATAAAGTAGCAGAGTTTTTCTGTCTTGATTTGCATGGAGTTTGTTTTTAACTAGCCACGGTTAAAGGTTTTATATTCTATTTCTTCAATGTAGTTTTGAATGAACCATATGAGCATACACCATCGTTAAACAAGAAAGCAGTAAATTCTCAAATGCCACAATGAGAAATCAATAGTGCACAACTTTGTTTAGTAATTGGGGTCTGTAGACCATATAATTTCTTGTGAACTGGTTTCATCATCATCTTTCTCAGTAAGAACTATATAAAAGAGTTTATAGCACAACAATCTCGCCATTCACTTTGTGTCTTTAGCTTTGTTTACGCGCAATTCAGCTTTGTTTCAAGTCTATCTTTGTTCCTTTGTTTTTTATGCCTTGAATCATTTGTAAAGTGATTGTCTTCATCATTCTTTTTTTGTTTTGTGTTGCCAGGAGGATAAAAGAAATAGTTGCACAGAATAAAGGGAATACTGTGCTTGAATTGCAGCAAAGATCTATTGAATTCAGTTCCATTATACAAAGACACCAGTCTATAAAGTGAGTGGCAGATTTTGCAATTATTGAGTATACTTTTGTATTACTATATTTTTTTGTTAAAATGAATGGTAATCTGGATGATGCTGGTGTATGTGCAGATCATCATTGCTTGAACGGATGCCTGTATTGGATGAAGCTAATTATTTGGTGAAGAGAGCTGCTTCTATGCAGGCCACGGTTTCATCAGTAAAATCAGCTCCAGCAGTCACTCCTGGAGGCCAACTTAAGCTTCCAAATGGTGTAGCAAAGCCACCAGCAGCTCCTTTAGCTGATTTGCTTGATTTGAGTTCTGATGATACCCCAGTGACTACCTCGGCCCCTACTACAGCACCTAATGATTTTCTACAGGACCTTTTGGGCATTGGCTTGATTGATTCATCCCCTGCAGGTCTTACTCTCGCCTATTTACATTTCATAAGGATTTGCTTCTGTTTCTTCTTGGTTTGCACAGGCAAAGCAAGTTATGCTTTATCACATATTAATCTTTGGGCACATAGTCCACACTTGGTTTTAATTATGCTAGTAGTGCATAATTTGCTGTCTTATAAATAGGATTAAACCTTGGTTTTAACTGACAATTCCAAACCGGCTCTTATATTGATATGATATTATGCTGTTTGTGGTGACATCATTAGTGCAAGTGTTGCTTATGAGTCTGTTTTGGTCCTATGTCTAGGCGGAGCTCCATCTACAAGCACAGACATTCTAATGGATCTTCTATCTATTGGTTCAACTCCTGTACAAAATGGCCCACCAACATCGAACTTTATCCCTCCAGGCATAGGTAAAATAATGTGATGATTAAGTTGCCAATTTGTTTGAGTTTTTTCATTTGTGCTTATTTATCTAACACCTTGCAGCAGAAACCAAACCTGTTCCTGTTACACCTCAAGTTGTGGATCTTCTTGATGGTTTGTCCTCAAGCACATCTCTTCCTGGTTATCTCCTGTTACTTGATTATCCGATACAATAGAAAGTTGCAAGTACCCCCCGAAAAGTCACCAAGTTTGATTTCTTTCCATATCAAACTCAAGGTGGCTTCAAAGGGTGGTTTTGCATTTTTCTACTAATTATATAACATTCTTGATAATGACAATTTTTCTGTTACTCAATTTGCCTGACCGCCAGATGGAAATGCAGCTTATCCCACAATCACAGCATTCCAGAGTGCAACCTTGAGGATCACATTCAGCTTCAAAAAGCAGCCTGGGAAACCTCAGGAGACTACAATTAATGCTACCTTCACAAATTTAGCAACTACCACATTCACAGATTTCGTCTTCCAGGCAGCTGTGCCAAAGGTAGTATTCACCTCTGACTCTTGCTCTCATTACAGACACCAGTTGTTTTAATAAAAAGTTGGACTTACAAATCAACTTGCTTAGTTTATGCTGTAGATCTTGTAATCACTCAACTGATTATTATTGCATCAAAAGCCATATATGTTCCTGGTAGGTTATAGACCTTTTGTTGCCAAGCATTGCTATCATGGTTAACATTGGATCCAGTTAGTAAAATTGTCTGTAGAAATTGTTAGCATATAAATTGTTCATAACCAACATTAATAAGGCGTCCAGGCGCTCAAAGGATTCTGGGCGTCCCCGTCGCCTAGTAAAAAACAGCAAGAGACCGGAAGGTAGGAGGAAGAATCGAAGGGAAATCAAACAAAAAAGGCCCAGCAGCTGCCGCAGTTCCATCCCTGCTAGCTCCGGCGCTGGCGTCTGATGCAGAACCCACTCCGGTCAGCTGCCGCGGTTGATCTGAGAGGGTGCAGGCGCACAACTTCGTGGGGGGTGCAGAGAAGCGATACTGAGGAGGATGGCTGGAGGAGCTGTGGGCAGCAGGAGTGCAAGGAGAAACAGAGGGAGAGGAGGAAGCGAGGGGCGGTGCCAAGGAGAAAAAGGGAGAGGGTGAAGCGAGCGGCGCACGGAGAATTGACGAGCGGCGGCGGCGCGGCGCTGACCGAACAGGGAAGGAGAGAAGGGTCGGGGAGTCTTATCCACAAGCCAAGGGAGGGTTATATGGGCTGTCTGGTGGGCTGGGCCAGCCTCTTGCATCCCCTTCCCCCTTCTCATTTTTTTCCTTTTTCTTTTTCTTCCCCCTTCCTCCTGCTGTCTTGCTGTTTCTCTGATTTATAAGGCGTTGCCTTGCTCGCCTTGTTAGTGCCTAGGCGTCGCCTAGGCAGTTAGAATATGGTCCAACGCCTTGCCTTGCCTTACCGCCTTAAGAACTATGGTAGTTTCCTAACTCTAGATTTGTGTAGCTCATTTTTGTTGTCCAAATTTGTGTTCCAGTTCATCCAGTTGCGTCTGGACCCAGCTAGCAGCAGCACTCTTCCTGCCAGTGGAAATGGGTCAGTTACACAAAGCCTCAGTGTTACTAACAACCAGCATGGACAGGTATATCTAGAGATACCCCTCTTAATGACTCTTAGCATTTTTTTCTGCTTTTCTTTGACTTCTGAACCAATTTGATAATTGAAAGTTTACCTGATGCACTTCTTTTGGTTTGTTAAAAAGTTGTTTATATTTCTGCTCTTCAAGTAGAACAATAATGTTTGTTTTTCCATTCCGATAATCTGATTCTGGATCTTTTGCTTCATAGAAACCACTTGCAATGCGTATCCGGATGTCTTACAAAGTGAATGGCGAGGACAGGCTAGAACAAGGGCAGGTCAGCAACTTTCCTGCTGGGTTGTAGTGCTCCACCTGTCTATAATGTTGCGGTTGCTCTTTCAGCGTGCTTCAGGCAAGGCGTTTCCTTTCTTGTTCTTAACCATTTCTCTCACTTCTGCTTGCCTGTTAGTGAGTTGTGTACACTGCTAGTTGGTTTTTGCCATTCATTCTTGCTTTATATATAGTGTACAGTAGATGGCAGCGATTAATGTTGTATCCTCAGTTTTGCCGGAATGTATTCATATGTTGGTGTATATCATACCGAGGGTAACCAAAATTTTCACCCTATCCCCTCATATCAAGCAGCAAAGAAATATGTTGTATCATGATTTCACCCCCAATGTAATTATTTATTTCTCGAATCGAGCTCGTGCAGACTTATTATTCAGAGACTATTTTTTGTCCCAAACTTTAGCACCTCTTCTCGAGCCATTCAAGGGCGACTCACAGAAATTTTCACCTTGGCACAAATTAACTCTATTAGAATTTGAACACTGGTGGGTTTTACTTTTACATAGGAAGTGCAGATAAGTTTGGTCTGATTCGATGGCCCTCAACTTTATCTGGTTGCACGGAAAGCGTGATGTGTGCGCACTCGAGTTTTTCTCGGTGCAATTGTCAGACATTTGCGCTGCCCATGATCCTTCAGTCAACATCAGACTGATTGCACGAGTGCAGTGTGGCAACGTCACTACATCAGCACAGTTCTGTAGCAGTGCTTGTCTCCCCTGCTGGCTTGCTCTAGACCTCTGGTACTAACTGCACTCGGAAGCCTTTAATGTCATTTGTCAGTCACTGGCAATTAGCATGACAAACCTAGCCACACCCCACAGGCCAAATATGTCAAAGCCGAAGCCACCAAGTCACCAACTCCTTTCATCTCATGACACGAACACACACACGCAATTAGTCAAGCTGCACCCGCCTGGTCGACCAGTGCTAAATGCTAATCGCACAGCCGCGCAACGAGCACATTGAATGCGCACTGTGATGGCGAGGCATCTTTGCCATCACCATTGAAGGGTTAGCAGTACTTGCTGCCTGTTTAATAGTGGATACGGACAGGGTAACCGCACACGCTTAGGACCAGCGGCCTCACATCACATGCCCCTGCAGTCAAGAGCCCTAGTAGACGATAAACACGCCCTGTACAAACCACAAAGCTGTGCCCATCTCTTTCACGGGGATTCAGATTTCAGAAACGACGCTCCAGTCCAAGTGCTAACAAGCATGGACGTGTCTGGTTAAGTATGGTTATCCTTTTGGTTTCTTGCAGCCGTTTTTCTAATCGGGCTGCTGCAGCTTTTTATTGGGCGTGTAGCGTAGCGTACTGCTGGTGTAGATCGCCTGCAGAGTCTGAGCAGTTTGGCAGATGCATCCGCCGGACCTGTCACGGAAGCCAAGCCAGCCATGAAACCCTCTCCTGTAACATCACATTACTCGCACAGTCGCAACGTCAGTGATGGAATGTAGTAAGCACAATACCGTGAGCTTTCAATCCTAACAAAGCTGCTTTGATTTTGTCATCTCCATGACCTAATTTTTGTGGCACTGTAAAATTGGAGTGGTTGAGTACTTGAGCTGGACTGGAATGAGTCGTGCACTGTGATTTTCTCTCTCTCTTTTTTGCGAACCTTTCGCACGTTATTTTCAAAGAAAGGTCCTGAATTACATTGATTTCTATGCGTGCAAATGTACGGTCACTTGTGCTTTACAAGTCCTGGTGATGCTTGAAGATTGAGCAAGGGTACTATACTGTACAAGCACTTGCTTGCTAAGACAAGAATCTGCCATTAAAACTAATAATCCTCCCCAGCAGTGTCCTCACAATAAACAAATAAACAAGTGACCTGCAAGCTAAAAATTAACTAATGATCACGGAATTGTACCTCAACTCGACAACAGCAACTTTGTCTCTGCGATAACCTTGCAGTAAAACTTTTTTTTTCTTTTTGGTTAAAGTGTCACTGAAATGTGAGGAGAGACACAAGTGACTGGCAAATGAACGAAGTATAATCCGCACACACACAGAGTTCATCATGCACCTAGAAAGCTAAGATCACGGCCACCACACGCAAATGTGATTTTGTAAGAGGAACGAATGGCTATGAACAGATTCAGCGGTTAAAAGGGCGAGCCAAATCAGCTCAAGGAAGGTTGGAGCACGCACCACCACACACGTTTTCTCTGCCGTCACGAATCCCCGGGGCTCCGCCTCTGCCACGGCAACCGGCCGTTCATCGCCGGCGAGTCGTCGGACGCGAGCACGGGCAGCTTCCCCTTGCCGTTCCGCGGCCACTGCCAAATCTTGGACACCGAGAAGCTGTCGCCCTTGCTGCCGGCGCCGATCCTCTTCCCCTCGGTGCCCGCGGCGGCGGCGGCCTCTGCGCCGGCGGGGTTGGCGCCGACTCCTCTGAGCCTGGCCCCGGCCCTGCCGTGGCCGTCGCCGTGCCTCCTGTGGACGGACACCTGCAGGCTCGCCTCGGCGAGGACGTACTGGTAGGAGCCCATGGAGTAGCACCGCCTGGCGTCGAGGCTGCTGCTGCTCGTCTCGCCGGCCTCCCTCGTCACAATGCCGGCGCCGTCGTGGACGGGGCCGGGCGCTGCCCTGGACTGGCTCGTGAACTTGCCGAGGCGCACCGGGAGCACGGCGTCCTCGTGCTTCCACCCGCCCTCGCCGTGGAGCGCGTCGAGCAGCGCGGCCGCGGCGTCGTCGTCGCCGAGCGCGCACCGGCAGAGCGGGCACGTGGAGTTGGAGAGCAGCCAGGTGTCGATGCAGTCGATGTGGAACGCGTGCCCGCACAGCGGCAGCAGCCGGAGCCGGTCCTCGCCGGCGAACTCGCACAGGCAGACCGCGCAGTCGAACGGCTCCTTGGCCCCGGCGCCCACCACCTCCCGGTACAGGAACACCGGGAGCGCGTCGATGACGTCCTGGTCCAGCCCGGCGTCGTGCAGGTGGAACAGTTGCTGCAGCTGCCTCTGCAGCGCCGACTCCTCCCCGCCGCCGTCCACCCCGTCGGCGCCGCCCTCCCCCGCCCCTTGCGCGCGGCCGCGCCGGCGCAAGCACCTGACCAGGAGATGCAGGAGCCCGGACACGAGCAGCACCACGGCCACTATCACCAAGACGAACAGCACCGCTGGGCTAATCCACGAGCCATGGCCCCCGGAGGACGACGCCCCGCCGCCGTCCTGCTTCTCCACTTCCCCGGCGACGGCGAGGCCCGTGGCCAATCCTAACAGCAGCAGCATTTCCTTCCTCTTCTCCTCGTTGCCCCGTCTGCCCCGGGCAACGCGCTGCTCATTTCGTGCACTAAACCCCAACGCCTTTTTGAGCTGAGCTGAGCTGAGCCGGAGCAGCTAGTAGTGGTAGCTTCTCGGTTGCTGGCAACTTGCAGGAGGTGCAAGGATCCAAGCAATTAGGCGATGAGGGAAAGGCCAAGGGCCAAGGCTTGTGAAGCGTGACAAGCCCATGCTTATATGCAAAAAATGGGGGGAACACAAGTCACACGGTCACGCAAGCAACCAAACCAACCCAACAAAAGCGGCAGAGCATACGTGTCTTTCTTTTGCGAGCTGCAAAGGTAAAGGACTGAGCTACAAGTCCACTAATCCTGCTCTTTTCTACCGACATTTCGCATTACACCAAACCATAACTTTGGAGACTGCTTTTTTACATGTTTTTCTCTATTTTTCAAGTGATGAAAAGCTGAAAACCAACTTATTTCAACCAACATGCCATGTTTACATCTACTAATAAACTTACATCTTAATAAAATGATGATTTAGAGACAAATACAGCAGGTGGCAGCCACATGATTTTCACATAAAAAATCTTGAAATTCGTGGTTATCCGACATAAAGTGATAAAGAACGAAGGAACAAAGATTTGATCTCTGGACCTTTCTGCAAGGTTGCTACTGTGTTCTTTTCTTCTCACTCACCTTTGGTCTTCCTCCAGCTTTGGAATATCACACGGGGGGCTGACCAGGCCATGAGGCGGCTGCGGTTAGAAGGCCATTGTCTTCAGCAAAAGGCGCAAGGTGCGAGGAACCCGGGCCGCCGCCGATTGGGATGGCTCGCGGCCGGTCTTGTTCTCTCCAGTCTCCTCTCCTCGTGTGTTCGTGGTGCAAAGGAGAGGACAGAAAAGCAAGAAATGCCCGGGGGAGGGAACGGGCGAAAAAGGGAAAGATGATGGTGGCCGGTGATGGCGATCGCCGTGGAGCGTCGCTTGCGCCGGTGGAGGGGTGGGGTGGATGGCAGCGGCAGCGGCGCTCGTTTTCAGTGGAAATTCGGGGGGAGATTTTTCTGGTGTCGGATGAGATGGGATCAGGGTTCAGGGTTTGCGTTTGTTTATCCGTAGAAAATTCAGATTTGTGTGATGGGGCTGGGGGAGTGGTTGCGCTGCGTGTGTGGCGGCTCGACTTTCTCGCGCTGTCTCCAACTGTGACGATGCGCGCCAGGGCCGCGTTGCCATGCCGCACGTGTGGGTGTGGCCGAGGTCCAGATCAGATCCCCACGCTACAGTACTTGGGTTGGCAATCAGCTTCGGAATTTGGGGCCAGACAGAAAAAGGTCTGGACAAACACTGCAACGCTGCAAGCTACAATCACACCTATAAACCCTGCAATCGCATGGATAATTGACAATACTTACTGATGACAATACTTATTGAAAGATCATGTACTTTATATACATCATACGTATATATGATCTTTGATCTAGCACCTGTGTGTCTTTCAAAAAAAAAGATCTAACACCTGTAGCCTATATTTGCACAAGAAATTCTGCAGTGGCCGTGAGGTACCATTGAACCTCTTGGGTTGGAGTGACAGGTAGGAGTGTGCATTCTCATTCTTCCACGGCTGACGGCTCACGCTCACCCAACCACTATTACAGACGCAAATCGCGATAACGCAGGTTCCTGCCTAAAGATACCCACAACAGCTCAACATCTGGAGACTGGAACCCAAGAATTTCGCATCCACCAACAACCGGCGCGCATGGCGTCTGCTTGTTCCCCACAGG
Source organism: Setaria italica (assembly GCF_000263155.2). Taxonomy (NCBI): domain Eukaryota; kingdom Viridiplantae; phylum Streptophyta; class Magnoliopsida; order Poales; family Poaceae; genus Setaria; species Setaria italica. Next base: position 4,414,727 of record NC_028453.1, on the reverse strand, counting down.
CCACATTGTTGGTGCCGCCGGGCCCCTGCTGGCGCGTTGACGACTGCGGCACAGCGGCAGCGTCATCCTCCAGCGATTCGGTCTGTTGGGGGCAGCCGGGCAGGCTCCCCCACCCCGTGCCGTCCCGTCCGTCCATGCGCCGGAGTCCCCGTACCCGCCAGTTCGTTCCCTGCCGGCTGTCGCCTCGACGCCTCGTCCTCACTGTCGCTGTGTGCGGATGTGTGTGCCACCAAACTACCAAGGTGAGGCGCAGCGCCGCAGCGGCGCGGGGGAAGGAGAAGGAGGGGGCCCCGACCCCGAGCGGCCGACGGGCCGACCCCTGACGGGTCTCAGTGTCTGGCTGGAGCAACGCGCTGCTCAGCGCCCGTCGCCACGCCACGCTAGCTTTATAGCTTGTGCTGTGTCCCATTCCCATAGCCTGCAGGTTGCAGCGGTGGCAGTACCCTTTCATCTCAACTGTACATTCGTACGGTCATCGC
>NC_028453.1:4404346-4414148 GCF_000263155.2 Setaria italica | reverse complement strand
AGACAGCAAAAACACCTGATAGCAACGTCTTCTTTTCCATATAAAAAAGTCTACCATGATTTGAACATGGTTTTGGCTCCCAAACATATGGTATTAGTTCCAACAATAAGACTACTCCTTCCGGATTGTCTCGGGGGGGGGGGGGGGGTGCGTGGAGGATGGGATAAGCTCCTGCTTCTGTCCGGGGGGGTGATGGGATGGGATAGTGCTGAAGCTTAAACGGAGTACTAGACTGGACCTGGACGTCGCGAAGGGTGACCATTAATGGCTAGTTACCATCAGCTGGTGATCACTATCCTGGCCATGGAACAGGGGCGGTGTACTAGTGCACTAGTAGGAGTCCAGGCGCCCTGCTCGCGGCCGGGGTGGCAAGCCGGCAAGGACAGCTCATATTGTGATCGAGGCGCCATGGAGTCGAGGGAGGGAACGGGCCGCCACTCGGTTTTCTATTTGCAGTCGACATGCTCCGTCAGTCCCGCAAAGACTTTTCATTTAGCCTTTAAAACTTCTCCCACGAAAAATATTTATACTTTCAAACCATCTAACAAAAGTCTTGATAATACCTTCTAGTCCAGTTAATGAATCGATCATTTACTCCCACTATTGATGCCTAAGCCAGACTTACTAAATAAAAAAAATAATAGGTTCGACAATTACTGCAAGCGTGCATGCATAATTAATTCTTCTCGGTAATCCATCCAATTAAGAGCATTTGCTACTATCTTATCTAAAATTTTCTAAACGAACAGTCTTTGTATGACGGAGGGAATAGGTCATGTTTATTGAAGTTTTAAAGGCTCCGTCACTCATTTTCCGGGCTAGGCCCTGCGCCTGACTGCCAGTGTTTGGGGTTAGGTCGCCCGTCCGGAAGCACAGAGTACGTCCGATGAACGCCACTGGTGCTGGAGAAGATTATATATAACGCCAGTACTAGCTTTGCCATTTTGGGTGGTGGGTGTGCCGTGGTACGGCTCGGTGCTCGTAGTTTAATGGCAAGAATGCAACGTCTCGTTTGTATTTGGGTAAGTCGCTTATACGACACGTACACTTGCTCGGTCCCAGTGGTGCCTGGGTTTCATATCACGCGCCCCGCGTGAATTGTGCTTAGGTTTTCAATTGCATTCTTGTCAAATACTCGCTCCTTGCTTAGTTACTTAAGACAGCAGCGGCAACCCTTTCCTTTTTGCGATCCCCCGTTGCGTCCATGCGGATGTGCCACGCCCGAGCGGTCGAGTCCATGGTGGTCACCCTTAGATGATGAGTGATTGACAACGTTGTGTGGAATGATATTGCTCTTGGCTTGTGATGTGCAGGTGTAGGATGCGATATGGCGGCCGACAGCGTGCGGTGAAGGTGAAGCGAAAGGTTCATGCCAATGGACCAAGGGCGGTGAAGGGTGAATACGAGTAGGCTTGGGCCGAGGGACTCGAAGAGTTCAGGAGGAGTCATGGGTGATCCACATGGTGCACGGAAAGAGAAAAACATGACGGGATGGATATGGCGTCGGTCGAGTCAAGCGGGACGGAGGCGTCAAAGGCTTGGCGGTGGCTGGACACATGTCAACATCAAGGAGGACGCGTGGCGGCCAAGCGGAGATAGACGTTTTGGGTGGTTTGGGCCTCAAAACCACAGTGTAGGCAGGTTTCATGATTTGGGCCTCAAAATCGGGGGCGAGTCCGGTGCAGCTGGAGCTTCAAGAAGGAGGTCACGCGGCGCCATCGCGAAGCTTGCGTCAAGGCGAAGCGAAGTCGTGAAGGCGGCGTGCCTGTCCGATGCGTCTACAAAAATCTGGACGAAAATGCTCTTGCATAGGCGGTTATCTTAGTTGTAGCTATAGGGGTATTTCCATCATCAACCATGGACCATATGTATCTATGTTGGCTGGTTTGAGGGGTAAGTTTTGGAATCTAATTTCATTTTATTAGAGGCTAACCAAGTGCTTAAGAAAGGAGAGAAGGGAGATGAGCCTCTCTTTCTCTTGATTTCTCCATCCTAGGGGAGGATGAAGGGTGAAGGCTAGATCTATTGTTGTATAGATGTTGTCCTTGTAATTTAGTTGAATTTATCTCTTAAATCCGTGGCTAAATCTCGTATTCTTGGATGTTTCTTCCGTTTTTCTTTTTCGAGTTTTTCGGAGCAGTTTCGTGGGAATTTTCATCCTTCGTGTTTGAGCCAAATCTCGCGAGGGTTGTTGGGGGGAATATGTTGCTAGGATCCTTATGTGCAACTTTAGTGTGATTCCCGCCTAAATCCCTCACGGATTCGATTTGAATTCGAAGTTTTCCACGAAACCGTGTTCTTAGTAGGGCGTTCTTTGTTCTCTAAAATTCGCGATGGATACTTGAGCTTTTTTAGATCTTTCTCACGGATCTGTTAGCCCTTGAGGTGGTGCTTCTATTGCTCAAGTTTTATTTTGATTCCGTGGAGCATTGAAGGAGTTCTTTTGATTTGAAGTTGGTCGTGTTTCCTGTGCTGTTCATCTATTATTCCGTTTCTCTCTGTCTCGGGCAGCAGGGCGTCGGGCGAAGCAGGCGGCCACCTTGCGCTGCGCACGCGCTCGCGCACGCGAGCCGCACGTGCGCCAGGCACAGCAGGCCGCGGTGGGCAGCCAGCCCAGCAGCAGCGAGCAGAGCAGTCCAGCCCAGCTCGGTGGGTTGCTCGCGGCCCAGGCGGACGGCGCCACCAGGCCGGGCGAGCAGGCCTCCAACAGCACGGCCCAGTGCGCGCACCAGGCCGGCATCCAGACAGGTCCAACTAAAGCTCGCTTTCTGTCTACAGTATTCAATGTTTTGAGTATTTATTAGCTCACGAAAGGGGTGTTTGGATCGTGGTTCGGGTCACATAGGATATTTGATACTAATTAGAAGGATTAAAGGTGAACTAATTATAAAACTAATTGCATAAACGAGGGTTAATTCACAAGACGAATCTATTAAGCCTAATTAATTCATAATTAGTACATGTTTACCGTAATATCACATGGGCTAATCATGAACTAATTAGGTTTAATAGATTCATCTCACGAATTAGCCCTCATTTATGCAATTAGTTTTATCATTGGACTATATTTAATACTTCTAATTAGTGTGCAAATATCCGATATGATAGGGATTAAAGTTTAGTCCGGGGTATCCAAACACCCTTAGTTGATCACAGTTATGGTGTTGAGCTACTTAATCATAATAAGAAGTATCTCGTGCTAATCATGTCTAGTATTTATTTATTTCGAGCTTGTTTAGTTAAGTAAGTGGTTAGCAGTGGCTTAGCTTGTTTTTTTTCTTGTGCAAGCTTTTCGACATCTTGTCTCGCTTTGCTTCCGTTATGCTTTGAGCCTTTCTCATTCCTAGGGTGAGCTTGTCATGAGTTGACTTGTGTCATCTTGGTGATTAAGGAGCGATGTGTGTTTGGAGCGGCAATTGAGATATAGACCTTGTTCTGAGAGAGAATTTTAAAAGCTCCCATTCACCTCCCTCTGGTCACCCGTTCCGGCCCTTCAGAAAGCATGACAGGGCGAGATGCTTGCCGCCTGCACGTGGCTGTTTGACTAGAGCGAGCCACCGACCGACACCGGCTCGTCCATCTTTAATTGCCGGGAACCGGCAAGAGCGATGGTAGCCGATGAGGTGATCATCCTTGTTATGGAGCATCCTGCATTGCAGGGCGTCTAAGCAAGCACGCTGCTGCGGCCTGTTGGTCCTGCAAGTTCGTGTCGCTCGGCGGCGAGGACAGGGCAGCGAGTAAAATGTGCAGCGTTTACTTTCTTCTGTGCCCGTTTGGCAGGTCACCTAGTCCGTTGGAATGGAAGTCGCTGGCGCTGGAGAAGATTTAGGGTGTGTTTGGTTTTGGGGTTTGAACTGGGTTGGAATGGGTTCAACCCCTATCGACCTGCGTTTGGTTGAAAATATATCTGGGTTGGATCAGACCCAGGAGGGAATATTCCTCCTAGATGCGGGTTGGATGGATTCCACCAAAACGAGCGGACTATTCCAACCCACATGGATGCCATCGTTGCTCCGTTTCGCGGTAAAGAGGCAGGAGCGCGCACGCGGCCGGCGCGGGGAAGAGGTAGGGACGCGCGGCCGTTGGCACGACGGGAGAGGTAGGGTGCGGTGGACGGTGCAGGAGAAAGGTAGGACGAGCGGTGGCCGGCGTCGGGGAGAGGGAGGGGTTGAGGTTGGAGAGAGGGAGGGGCGTGCGGCGGCCGGCGCCGGGGAGCTCCGCCGCCTGGGAGAGGGAGGGGCGGAGGTTGGAGAGAGGGAGGTGCGTGCGGTGGCTGGCGCTCTGATACCACCTAAAAGCCCCCACATAAGTAGAGACTAAATGTGATACAAATATCAGTCCCAGGAGGCTGATAACACATTTATTCGACAGATGGTTAAAAAACCGTAAAGTCCCGAAGGAGCGGGCAGGCAAGCCACACCCAAAGAAGAACTAAACCAACAACGATACATATCCAAGTTGCAGTCCAGTCGGACTTCGGGCTGCAATCGGAACTAAGTGTCAGCGGAAGCATCCTGCAAAGGCTAACACCACAGGCAGCGTTGGGTGCGAACATGACCTCCTACTCGAGATCCTCCGCGACATAGTTCGGGTCTTCCTCTGAAGCAACAAAACAAGGGTGAGTACGAAAGTACTCAACAAGTCCAACCACATCCATGGAGGGGTATACAAGCAAGAGTATGCACAGGATATAACAAGGATGAAGTTAAAGTTCATTTGCAACAAAGCTAGATTTTCAACACATGCAAGGGTTCATTTTCAAAAGACTTTTCGTAGAACATTTCCTTTAGTTACCGAAACATTAAGTGGGGTTGATCTTACACAAATGATCCAAATTTTATTGCTATCGGACTCCACATCCGCCATAGCTCACGGCACAACTGCTTGACACTTCCAAAATCCAACACATACCATAAAACCATCCATCTCCAAGTGCTAGTTATGTGACCAAGCCGTAACTCGTCCAATGCCGTGGACACGGCTACCCGGATAGATTTTAACTCTGCAGAGGTTGTACACTTTTCCCACAAGTAGGGTACCGCAGCACGATCATCTTAGTGCCGGTGCGAATCCTAACAAAGCCATTACCCACCTTAGCTAAGACTAACTAGTTCACACGGAAGCAACCATGGGGTTAACGACCTACCAACGAGATCTTAACCGAGACCTAAGTCACAAAGATCTCACTCCTTTTCCATGGCTCCCGTTGCTCACCAGCTCAACCCGAAGACTAATAGTTTAGCTAGTGGGATTTATGCTAAGCCGTTGCCGCATACAACGGTCGAGTGGTTGCACGAGGGTTGGGTTAGACAAGATGACACATCAACTCGGTCCTTAACTATGACAAGATGGATATCTCCCAACTTTGCTCAACCACCAAGGTACGAGCCCAACACAATGGCATTTCACACATGAAACACCCATCCATCTCATCTAAACATCTCTTTTCTTTACCTCCAAAAAACCCAATTTCCCCTTTTAAAATCACTCACATATTTATTCTTTTAACAAAATACATGGTGGTCATGATTGAATTGAGTAACAAGGTCCTATGCATTCTAGCAGTAATTATCATCCAAACAGAGCAAATCATATTTAGAGATAATTGTAGGACAAGCAAGGAATAATCATAACAATCAAGGGGTTGCTATCCAACCATGTTTCAGCGGTGAATTAATATGCAATTTATAAAACAGGCCAATAAGTTGTGTTTGAAAAACTAGGATAAGTATGCATCAAAGGGTGAGATTGGACTTGCCGTTCTCAAAACCTTCCGGGAGTTCCTGCTCGCGGTACTGGTCCTCGGGCTCGGGCTCGCGGTCGAACTCCTCCTCGTGATCCTCCTCGGGTACCCCGCGATCTACGGCACACACAATCGAGCACACAATTAATAAAGAGAAATAAACTTTTACCCGTTGAGCTACGAACAGAGAATGCGAACGGAAAATTGAAGGAGTGGGTATTTTCATGAAATTTGGATATGCCTCGGCGGAAGTATATGGGAGGAGGCCATGGTCGAATTTGGGATCAATTGGAGGAAGTTTGGCGCATGAAATGACGAGTTAAAGGAGGGTTAGGGGCTTAAAACAAGGTTTAGGACTAAATTGCGAGAACCAGGGACCTATTTATAATTATTTCTGAAAGGTGGAAGGGCGTATCTGCGAGACTTCTTTTGAGAGAGGTGGAAGGGCCGGTTTGCAAATAGGGGAAACTAGGGGGTTAGATCGAAGTGGGAGGGGATTTTTTCCCTTCTTCTTCCTGGCGCACGGGCAGAGGGAGGTAGGAGGCAAATCCGGCGGTGGGCCGGCCGGCCAAGCTCGCCGGCGGCGAGACCAAGCGGCAGGGGAGGTGGAGGAGGATGGGGGAACCCATTTTGACCTTCACCTTGGGTGGATAGCGATGGGGAAGGGGGCGCCGGCGGTGGATAAGGAGGTGGCGGCGGCGGCTCGGCAGCGGCGTGCAGGAGGCCGGGGCGGGGTTGGCAGTAGGCAGTGGGGGGGGCGGTGGGGGTGTGGAGGCGGCAGGGGCTCGGCCCCCTTTTTATAGGCGGCGGGGGAAGCTCGACGGCCGGTGGCTCTCAATGGTGGCCGGGAATCCCGGCCGGTGGCGTGTCGGAGCGAAGCTCCGTGTGGAGGGCGTGGTGGGGACGGCTCGGTCGACGAGAAGCACAGGGAGTCCACCGAGGTGATGGCCGGCATGGCGTGCGGCAGGGCGACGGCGACCGGCGCTTGTGCCAGGACGGGCGGTGCGGGTCCGGCGCCGGGCGCTGGGCGGGCGACGGGACGCGGGCGCCAGGCGTGGGGTCGGGCGAGTGGTGCAGGGCGCCAGGCTCGGGCGCGGCCAGGCGCTAGGCGCCAGGGATCGGGCGCGGCCAGGCGCTAGGCGCCAGGGATCGGGCGCGGGCGGCCGGCGCCAGGCGCCAGAGGAAGCGCGCGCCAGGGGAAAGGGAAGGAGAGAAGGGAAAAGGAGGAATAAGGAAGAGAGAAGAAAGAGAAGGAAGGAAGGGAGAAAAAGAAAAGGGGAAAAAGGTAGGGGAAAAAGGAAAAGGATAAAGGGAGGGGAAAATCGGCGAAAGTTGCGGAATTGGTCGGGCACGCGCGACGGATTTGACGGGCACGCGGTGAAATTTGCGGGGAACGAAAAAAGATGAATGTCGACGTTGGGTGTCAGGACGGTGGGGTCGCCGGGAAGTAAAAGATTTTTTGGGAGCTCAACGGTCGAAAAAAATTTTGAAACAAATTTTTAGCGGGTGATTTGAATTAGTAAATTTTACGGGCGTTACATCCGCCAATGGCTCGTGGTGCGGGGGGAGGCAGGGGTACGCGGTGGCCAGCGAGCTTGACCTCCGACAGGCGCGATGGGGAGGAGCCGGGCGGCGCGCGCTGGGAGGAGCCGACGGGCAGAGCATGGCGGCGCGTGGGAGGAGCCGACGAGCAGAATAGGGCGCGGTGGGGAGGAGCTAGCAGAGCAGAGTAGGGCGCGATGAGGAGGAGCCGTCCGGCAGAGCAGGCGGCGGCGTAGCGAAGGGAGCTTGGGGGAAGGAAGCAGAGGAAAAAAGATAAGATTCGTGAAAAAAAGAAAACAGAGGATGACAGATATGCTCCACATATGATAGGTGGGATCTATTGAAAACTGGTGCCAACGGTGTTAAAATGGCATCCATCGCATCCCTCTCAACTTCTAAAAAATTAGGTCGAACACATCCTCCTAATCAAATATGAGATGGGTCGAATCCAACCTAAAAAGTGGAAATGAAGTTCACCGTGCCACATGTGCGGCTGCCATGCAAAAAGCTGGCCGGTGCTTGGTTGACTGCCGAATCGTTTGGCGTGCCGCAGCTTTCTAGCGTTTTACCCGTTGTTTTTCTGGCCACAAGCTGTCGAACCTTTGGCGTCGATATTTGCCGCCACAGGTTTTTGGCGCCGCCACCAATTGGCGTGGCTCGTCGCGGCCAGCAACCTCTTAGCGCCAGTTAGCAGTACGATACGATACGACTCCAGTGCTCACAACTTTTAATGGCGAGAAGGCGAGGTGCCGTTCGTTCAAGTCACCCCATACATATGCTCGTTGTCGCCGCATTGATGGGTAATGCCGTTCATGCTTTGGTACGTTGGGGACGCGCTCGCATCGTCGCATGGATTGCCGTCTCCACTCTCCAGGCGAGATCCCGTTCTCGGCGTCTGAAAGGAGTCGCACCATGACTCATGCTCATGCATCCACCGTCAGAGATCCGCTTATACAAGTTCTCGTTCTCTTCAGAAGATTAAGAAGACATATTGATTCTTTCTTTGTTTTTTTTGAGCTAAAGAAGACACTGATGAGTGATGACTGAATCCTCTGTTAGGTCGGTCTCCGAAAAGAAAAGAAAAAACTGTCGGCAGTTCGCGAGGCCGAAATTGACGTAGTTAGTTCATCATCATGCGCGCAATCCCCCATGGGCCGTTGAAGCCAGCTGGTGAGCCAACTGGCCTAGCTAGATTTACGGGGCTGGGCTCCGCCTCACACGTTACGCATGCCCGCGTTCATTCAACCGGCCGGCCTCGCTCAAAGTCCTCGCGACCCGTTCGCCTGTGGGCCGTCCGTCTCCGTTCTCTCTGGGGGTGGGTTCAGTGGGGCGGGGCCCGCCGGTCAGGCACAGAGAGGCGTCCAAAGGATCCGCGGCGTACCTGCTGCTCCCCAGTCCGTCCACCTCGGCGATCGGTGATACACCGGCATCGACGCCCGTTTTTAGGGCTCTTTGGGCGGGCAAGGATTCGGCTTTTTTTTTAATAGTTCCGGTTTTGACTTATCTGGTGGAGCGGCTTCTCCGATGAAGTTGAAGCCGTTTTAAAAAATATTTGTCAAAACGACTTTACCCTATTTTTTCCTTAATGCCGGAAGATTTTAAATGTCCAATGTACCCTAATTATCTTAATTGATTGTAAAGATATATTTTATATTTCTCATCTCAATTTTTAATATGATTTCATATAAATAAAAAGGCTAATGAATACAATTATAAGATTAAGCCAATATATTCTCTTTTCTTTATTTTTTCCTCCTCCTCGACCTTTTATTTTTTTATATTTTTTTACTATACCTTATCCGGTCCCTTAGGGTGCGTTTGGTTGGGAGACAATGTAGAACGGGACGGTCCCGTTCCAGTTTTTCGGGATGGGATGATCCCATTTCTTGTTTGGTTGAATGGGATGGGATGATCCTATTTTTTGTTTGGTTGGAGAGATCGCTATAGACGGGACAAGCACCGTTTTCTTCTCCTGTTAACACCGTTCGTGGGACCCACCTGTCATACTAACAGGTATTTTCTTCCTCCACCGGCCGGCCGCGGTGGAGCTCGCGCCCGCCGGCCGCCGGCCGCGCCCGCTCGCCGGCGCCCGCCCGCGCCCGCCGGCCGCGCCCGCTCGCCCGCCGGCCGCCGCCCGCGCCCGCTCGCCAGCCGCCGCTCGCGCCCGCTCGCCCGCCGGCCGCCGCCCGCGCCCGCCCGCGCCCGCTCGCCCGCCGGCCGCGCCCGCTCGCCCGCCGGCCGCCGCCCGCTCGCCCGCCCGCGCCCGCTCGCCCGCCGGCCGCCGCCCGCTCGCCCGCCCGCGCCCGCTCGCCAGCCGCCGCTCGCGCCCGCTCGCCCGCCGGCCGCCGCCCGCGCCCTCCCGCGCCCGCTCGCCCGCCAGCCTCGCCCGCTCGACCGCCGGCCGACGCCCGCTCACCCGCCCGCGCCCGCTCAACCGCCGGCCACCGCCCGCTCCTGCCGGAGATCGCCTGAACACGCCCGCGCACTTCAGCCGTCGGCTCTCGCTCACGCACGCCC